>NW_005842869.1:77520-79746 GCF_000455745.1 Alligator sinensis
GGCCCTGACAATCTTCACCCCAGGGTACTCAAGGAGCTGGCGAGCATCATAGCCCAGCTATGTTGGCTAGCACTATGGAAGAAAGAGACTTGGGGGTCATCTTTGACCACAAGATGAACATGAGCCTGCAATGCGATGCGGCGGCTAGTAAAGCGACCAAAACGCTGGCTTTCATCCATAGATGCTTCTCAAGCAAATCCCGGGACGTCATTCTCCCCCTGTACTCGGCCTTAGTGAGGCCGCAGCTGGAGTACTGTGTCCAGTTTTGGGCTCCACAATTCAAAAAGGATGTGGAGAAGCTTGAGAGAGTCCAGAGAAGAGCCACGCGCATGATCAGAGGTCAGGGAAGCAGACCCTACGATGACAGGCTGAGAGCCCTGGGGCTCTTTAGCCTGGAAAAGCGCAGGCTCAGGGGTGATCTGATGGCCACCTACAAGTTTATCAGGGGTGACCACCAGCATCTGGGGGAACGTTTGTTCACCAGAGCGCCCCAAGGGATGACGAGGTCGAATGGTCACAAACTACTTCAAGATCATTTCAGGCTGGGCATAAGGAAGAATTTCTTTACTGTCCGAGCCCCCAAGGTCTGGAACAGCCTGCCACTGGAGGTGGTTCAAGCGCCTTCATTGAACACCTTCAAGATGAAACTGGATGCTTATCTTGCTGGGATCCTATGACCCCAGCTGACTTCCTGCCCTTTGGGCGGGGGGCTGGACTCGATGATCTTCCGAGGTCCCTTCCAGCCCTGATGTCTATGAAATCTATGAAATCTATACACAACAAAACTGGTCCCAGAACTGACCCCTGGGGCTCTTCACCTGATACCTGATGCCAACTAAACATAAAGCTATTGATTACTACCCTCTGAGCCCAATGCTTCAGCCAGTTTTCTATCCACCTTACCATGCATCCATACTCCATTCATCCAGCATGTACTTCCTTAGCTTGCCTGTAAAAATACTGTGGCAGACCACAGCAAAAGCCTTGCCAAAATCAAGGTATACAACATCCACTGGTCTTCCTGCATCCACAGAGCCAGTCATCTTATCATAGAAGGCAATCAGGTTGGTCAGGCATGACTTGCCCTTGTTGAATCCATGCTGACTGTTCATAATCACCTTCTTCTCTTCCAAGTGCTTAGGCATGAATAGTTTGAGGATCTGCTCCATGATTTTTGCAGGGACTTAGGTGAGACTGACTGGTCTGTAGTTCCCTGGATCCTTCTTTTTCCCTTTCTTAAATATTGGCACTATATTTGCCCTTTTCCAATCATCTGGAACCTCTCCTGATAGTCATGATTTTTCAAAGATAATGGCCAGTGGCTCTGCAACCACATCAGCCAACTTCTTCAGCGTCCTTGGGTGCATTCCATCTGGCCTCCCCTTTATGTAGAAGCTATATTAAGGATGATGGCCCAGCTGAAGGCTGATATGATGGCACAATAGCAGTGGGAAATGGAGGAATCCCCAAAGAATCAAGAATGGTAGTTGCAGATAGTCCAGGGGCAACAGGTCAGGACAAAGAAGATTGTGAAGATGGAACTACACCAAACATAAGCACGCCATACATTACTAATGCAAGAGAAGAAGCTACTTGAACAAATCATAACTTAGAAACTAGAGGGGGCAGAGCCAGAGGATCATGAATGGAAAGAGCTTAGTAATTTTACACCTGAAAAGAAACCTGTGAAGATGATCTGGAAGTTTTCCTTGAGGCCTTTGAATGGTAGCAATGGCTGCCCAGTGGAGTAAAAACACCTGGGCCCCATGAATGGGGATGCTACAGATAGGGGATCCCCAGGCAGTATACAGAGCACTAACTTGTGGCAAGGCCAAGGACTATGGAAACGTGAAAACAGCCATGTTGGCCTGGCTTGAGATTTCAGAACATACTCGCAATGATTTAAGGTCCCCAAAACCCAGGGACCATAAAACCCCCAGCTATTCAGCTAAATGCTCCAAAACAATGCCCAGAAATGGCTCTGCCCAGAAGCAAGGACAGCTGAAGGGGTGGTAGAGCAGATAGTGCTAGAGCAATTCATTTGCAATTTGGGAAGAGCCACTACAGAATGGGTGAGAAGGCACTGTCCAACCACCTTAAAATAGGCTGTAAGATTGGCTGAGGATTTTGTGACAGCAAGCAATGGTAGTAAGGTAACATGTAAAGGGGGAGGAAGGTGGACAGAGTCTATCGCTGGATAGGGGAAGAATCCGAAGGAAGGAGGGT
>NW_005842869.1:79777-82010 GCF_000455745.1 Alligator sinensis
GGAGGAAACCCCCCCCCCCCCCACACACACACACCCCTCCCAATAGAAGCATGGGAGTCTGCTTCTGCTGTGGCCACACAGGGCATTTTGCAAGATGGTGTCCCTGGAGATACAGCAGACCCTCATTAGCTCCAGTGAAGCCCCCTCAAGCACTAAGAGCAGAGACAAGGGATGGGGGCAATGAAGAAGAGGACTGCAATTACAGAGCATGTGAGATGGGAAGGACCAGCATGGAAGAGCTAGGGCTCAAGTGGTTAAAAACAAGGTGAAAATAGGTAAGGAAGAGGTAACAGCCCTCATAGATTCAGGGTGTGAGCAAACCCTGGTAAATATGGAATTAATCCCAGAGGAAAAACAGCAAATAGAAGGATGATGCATGATCTTGTGCTTACATGGAAAAACCAGGACCTATGCCCAGATAAAGCTGAAGATGACTTTGGAGGGGAGTATCCATGAGATATTAGCATATTTAATAGATGGGCTGCCCTACCCACTCTTGTTTTGCAGAACTGGCCCAGTTTTAAGGAACTCCTAAGTAGGATCCTGTGAGAAGACCACCAGAGACACCCCCAGGAAAGGGGGGAATGAGAAAACACCCCAAAATGAAGCTCAATGGTAGGTCTCTGCCACTCACTGAAAGCCTCACAGGGTACAAGCTATTAGACAAATCATAGGGGCTAAGAGAGGAGGAGGAGGAGAATCAGAGGAAGCAGGGGCTAACCCATCTAACCAAAGAAAAAGAGGACCCAGAGGTGATGGATGTTGGAAATATCATCAATCAGAGCCAATTAAAGTTTCAACACTCAAGGGAGGACAACTTCAGCAAGCTCTACAAGGAGTACTTGGCAAAAGTCAATGGGGAGGTGTAACCTCTGGAATTGATGAGGAACTACCCCCAGTTCAAGGTACACAAGGATGTGATATATTGTCAATTCCTGTGGAAGAGCTAGAACAACTCCCAACCCCAGAAATGTACAGGATGCTGCCCATGAAGGGACACCTAGGATGGGACAAGACTAAAAAATGGTTGATAGTGAGGTTTTTCTGGCCTGGCATTCACACAGATGTAGCCAGATTTTGCAATTCCTGCCCAGACTGTCAGCTAGTAGCCACTGGGAAATGTCCAGTGTCCCCACTGATTCCAATGTCAGTCATAAAAATACCCTTTGAGCAGGTTGCAGTGGGCCTCATAGAAAAGAGCACCACAGGTACCAATATATCCTACTCCTAGAAAATGCAGCAAGGTATTTGGAAGCGGTTCCTGTGTGAGCAGTTACAGCTTCTAAAATTTCAGGGGAACTGCTAAGGATTTTTGCTAGGTTGACTTGCCAAAGGAAATACTGTCTAATCAGGGCAGGATTTTATGTCAAGGGTGAAGTAGGAGATCTGCGATACCCTCAGGCTAAAATAAATATGTACCTTAGAGTACCACCCACAAACTGATGGTTTATTGGAACAGTTTAACTGTACCCTCAAAGGGATAATAAAGAAGTTTATAAGGAAGGATCCCTGGCACTGAGATCCTACCTTTAATGTTTGCAATCAGAAGAGACCCCACAGGCTTCAATGGGGTTTATGCCGTTTGAGCTTCTATATGGGCAACAGCCCTGGGGAATTATGGGCATTCTAATATTATAAAAGCCGTAGTCTGTCTGTCTGTCTGTCTGTCCGTAATGCTTTATTTGTACTCTGATTGGCTGAAGGAAACAATCAGTCAGAGTGCGAATCCAGTGTTTGGACAGGAGGTGGCAGCATGGTGGAGCCATGATGGTGGGGACACAGGGGATGGAGCAGAGGTGGAGGCAAGGCCAGAGCAGTTGGCCTCTCCCACCCTGACCTGGTCCCTGGAGGCGGTGGCAACAGAGTGGATGGAACAGGGGGTGAGGGCCCCCCCTTGCTCCTTGGAGGTGGTGGTGGTGGTGCTGGGGGGAGCAGGACTGGGACGTCCCCCTCCTCTCTGCAGGCAGCGAATACAGAAGAGGAAGGGGGCCGAGGCCACTGCTGCTGACCTCGCCCCCTCTCTTTCCCATGCTTCTCCCTCCTGACATGGGGGGCGAAGCAGCAGGCCTGGGCCAATGTGGGGGGATGCGGGGATGAGAGGAGTGGGCCCGGCCCCAGAACAGCAGTAGGGAGGGTGAGGGATGCACCAGGCCCAACTCAATACTGAAATAGAGGGTGGCAGGGAAGTGGCCAGGCCTGGCCCTGAAATGGCGGTGGGTTGGGTGGGGGGAGG
>NW_005842869.1:82094-85753 GCF_000455745.1 Alligator sinensis
TGTGCCTCGCTCTGCCTGACCCGGAAATGGCAGTGAGGAGGTTGGGGTGGGGAGGGGGCGGGCCCGGCACTGAAACGGTGGCAGGGAGGTGGAGGGACCAGGCCTGGCCCCACAGCAGAGTGGGAGAAAGGGTGAGTGGCCCCCCCTTCTCCATGGAGGAGGCGGCAGCAGCGCGGGGCGGGGAACGGGGTTGGGGTCACCTCAGCAAGGTGGGGGCAGGGGGAATGGCCCCAAACCCGAACTGTTATGGGGGAATGGGGTCAGGCCCAAAACAATGGGGGGGGGAAGGGGAACAGGGCCAGGTCTGAATGGGGTGGGGGTGGAGCCGGACGAGGAGAACGGGGGCACAGGGCCAGATGCTTGACTCCATCCTCGCTGGCCCCCAAGGTGAGGGTGGGGGGAGCGAGCCTGGTCCTGGGCCTCTGTCTCCACCCCACCCTGCCCCAGCAGGCAGCAGTGACGGAGCAGATGGGGGGGAGGGGGCAGCAGATGGACAGGGGGGCAGCTTGTCCCAGGCCCCAAAGTGGCAGGGGGGCAGAGTGGGAGCGGGCCTGGCCCCAAAGGTAGGGGGGGCCTGGGCCAGACGCAGCAAAAGAGAATTTGTGAGAAGCACAAGGAAAGCAAGAAGGCTCCTACTATAGATGAGTCTGGGACTGGCAGTTTGAAATTGGGGATAAGATTTTAGTGCTACTCCCTGATCAAGAATCAAAGTTAATAGCCCAATGACAAGGGCCTTGTGAAGTTATTGGAAGAGTAGGACTTGCGCATTATGAAATCAGACAACCAGAGAGGAAAAAGCAAAGACAAATATACCAAATGAACATATTATTACATGGAAAGAAAGGGAGGCGTTGTTGGTTACTCCATATTGGGAGGACCCTGAGCTAGGCCCCAACCTGGATGAGATGGAGAACGAACCTACAGGAACACAGGGACAAATTAACAATCTCTCAAAGGAAACAAGCCAAATCTTTGCTGAGGGAGTATAACAGTGCCTTTATGAAAGAGCCTGGATGTGCAAGGGTTGGGACCCATAGCATTGAAACACCTCCAAGAAAAATAGTGAGAGACGGCTGGAGGCAGATACCACAGAAACTACATGACCCAGTGAGAGCAGATATAAGAAAGATGCTACTAAAGGGGATCATTATGGAGTCCAGGAGGGCATTGCCAGCTCTGAGGATCTCGGTGGCCCAGAGGAACAGCTTGAGGACCACCAAGATCTGAGAAATAGTATCCCACTCAGTTTTGTTAAGGGGACTGCTGATCTCATTCTCCCCAAGCAAGGCCATCTCATGGATGGCCTTCTGTTGCTCTACCAGCCTTTCCAGCATCAGGTATGTGGAGTTCCACTGAGTCTCCACATCCTGCATGATTTTGTGCTGTGGTATGCTCAGTTTTGCCTGTTTCTCCCACAGCATCTTGCCCTCCTTGATGCTCTGGTGGAAGTAGCCTGCCACCTTCCTGCATTTCCAACTAAGCTGGCTGGTACTGATGGTGCCGTCACCAGGAGCCCTATCCCCCTCCAAGGCATCCCTATGAGGTGGAATTTGTGTGCCACACAGTGGATGCCAACAAAGTTGGTATCATGCACCACCTTGACCATATTGGCCCCATTGTCAGTGACTGTGAACCTGTGGGTGAGCTCACCCTGCCCAATGAGCCATCCCTGCACCATGCGGTTCATGGCCACCATGACCTCACTTGCTGTATGGGACCCATCCATCACCTCTGCTTGAAGGAGAACCCGCTGATACCCTGACTGATCGCACTAGTGCCCTTTGAGGGAGAGGTAGGCACGATCTTCTCCCCGGCTGCTCCAGATGTCTAAGGTGAAGTGCAAGGCTACCTGTGGACCTGCCTTCCACAGCTCCTCCATCAAGTATTCCCTGCATGCATCATACAGGGAGGGCACCACCGTCTTGCTAAAGGTGGTGTGTGCGGGCACTTGATATGATGGGGCCATGAGCGCCATGGGTCTCCTGAACCCTGGACGCTCAACAAAGGAGAAAGGCTGGCTATCCAGAGAAAACATCTCCCCAACACTCTGGGTGACCTCGTTCACCTTTGGAACATGCCTCCCTTTGTCTTCACCTTTTCCCCACTGGTCCAGGGTGGCCTACCTGTGCTTCTTGAGGACTGGGGCTTTGGTGTGAGACGGGGACTTCTCTTAAGGCATGTTCCCACTGGTGCCATGCTGCCTCCTGAGATGCAGCAGCATCACCATAGTGGTGAAGTGTTTCACGCCCTTGCCCCAGCTAATCTGCCTTCGGCAGTGCTAGCAGGTAGCATACCTGGGATCATCTGCTACCTCAGAATGATCCCATACTACACTACCCACCCACTTCTGGGTTGAGGGTGGGGATCCTGCCTTATCCGCCACCTCACCACACAAAGGCACAACAATAGGAGGAGCCGAGCCACTTGCTCCCACAACCTCCTCTGAAGTGCCTTCCAGAGAAGGAGACCTGGGTCTAGGGGAACTTTGAGATGTGTGTAGCACAAACTCAGATTCCCCCTCCTTCCCCAGAATTTTCTTTGCTATTGCCCTCAGCCTCTCTGCTTCCAGATCCAGCTCCTCCTCTAGCACTGGAAGGCTTGCACTGGGAATTGACATTGTGGTGGAAAATGTCATGCTGCTGCTGGTTTGTGGTGTTAGTAGTGGTGGTGGTGCAGGTGCAGGTACTGCTGCCACCTCCTTGCTCCCACTAGCAGGAGAAGACTCATCACTGCCAGGAAAAAGGGTGCATCTATGTTTGGGGCAGGGGGAACTTGCAACTCTCTCTCTGTCCCCTCTCCCTCCCATGCCAGAAGACCTGACACCTGCCTTTCTAGCATGCTTCATAATATTTGTTGTGCTGCAAAATGTGTGTGTGTGTGTGTGTGTGTGTGTGATATTTTGTGCTTTCCTGCACAATGATGACACACTGTCAGGTAAAACAGATTACTTGTTGTGGGGGGAAATAATCAAGACAGACTAACAAGAACAAATAAGAGGATTTTTTGGGAAGAATAAGTTGAAATGAACGGATAGGGATAACAAAAGGGATTGTAGGCAAGGGTAAGTAGGAAAGCATTGGATACAATTTACAAGAAAAGAGACTAGCTACCAACAGACTAGATAGCAAGCCAGAGCCTTTCACACGCTGCTGGTGCAAGAGAGACAAAGCTCACAAAAGGCACAGATCACTTCAGACACAGCTTGATATGTTGTTTCTACATCTCTCCCCCCAGAGCACTGTGATTGGAAGGGAACTCAGAGAAAGATCAGTCATTGGCCAGCTACAGATGTCAATATCAGAGCAGCACCTCCCCGCCTCCCGGCCTTTTCCATATATGGCAATCACCCCATCCCCCTCCCTCTTCTGAGTTTCTGTTTCCTGCAAGACTTCCGAATTTCTGAATCTCTCCGAATTGATTCGGAGGCTTCTGAATTCATACCTTTTAATGGGTATCCCGAATCGATTCAGATTTGGAGATTTGGCCGCCGAATTGGGCCGAATCTTCTTCAAACTGAACTGGCTGCTGAAGCTTCACACAGCCCTGGGTAGGGGCAGGGCCACCCTTTGGGGCCAGCAATGTAAACACTCCTTTGAAATCCGTCATCATAAATCACATAAATATGAGTTGGACTATGCAACAATAAAAAAAGAAAGCCT
>NW_005842869.1:85763-100500 GCF_000455745.1 Alligator sinensis
AGGGGAGGCTTTAATTAGAGCAGCTCCACCTTGTGTATTAGTGTCCCCATGCTTCAAAATAGCAGCAGGAGTGCTTGAACTAAAGCTCATTCAATGAGCATTAATTTAAGCACCCCTGCCGCCATTTTGAAAAGTGGGGATGCTAATACACCAGACACAGAGACTGGATGAAGCACGGTAATTACCACACTCAGGCAGACTTGATTAATCGAGCTAATACACCAGACACAGAGGCTGGCTGGAGCACGGTAATTACCACACTCCAGCAGACTCGATTAATCTGCTCCCACAGAATGTCTACAGGCACCTTAAGATATTACTTGGTAGGAAGTCTGTTTACAATCATAACTGATCATGAGCCTTGAAGTGGTTGAAACAAATGAAGGCAGATAAGCCCTGTTTAACCAGGTGGTATTTAATTCTGCAGCTGTATAAGTTCAAAGTAGAGCACAGAACAGGAAAAAAACATGTAAATGCTGACCTTTTCTTTAGACCAAAAGAAGAACAAGTAGATGAGGGTGGCTATCTTGGGTCAGAAAAAGGGGTGGGGGTGTGTAATAGGGGACTCCTACCTCTATTATTTATAAAGAGGGTCCTGTGCCATTAAAGATGCCATCCCAGGGTGAAGGTGATGCCTCCTCCAGGGAGTATATAAGAGGAATGACCAGTCAGTGTGGGAGGAAGCAGCCTAGGAGTTCTGCTAGTGGAAATATCAGTCAGCGGGAACATCTACATTTGAAATTAATGTGACACAATAAACTCTGGCACATATCATGCCAGAGTTTATTGCTCCCAAGTGCCGTGTTTACATGTGTATCCAGCAAGCTGAGCTGGGTTGGAGCAGCCCCAGCTGGCAGGAGAACCCAAAGGGTCAGCCTGCCAGCCCGGGACTACTCCAACCCAGTTCAATGTGCTGCAGAGGGGCTAGCTGAGGCATGAGGGTGCTTCAGTGTGGGAACTGCCTGCTGGCTAGCCCCGTACTGGAGCACCCTTGTGCCGCAGTTAGCTCCATCAGTGTCTACCTGTGTGTTGCTGTGCACTACAAAATGCCTCTGTAGGATAGTACTTGTGTTTATAAGTACTACAGCGGAGTCAATTCGTTTACTGCTGCCTAATAGGGCTGCATGTATAGACGCTGAGACTTTACTGCAGAGCTAATTAGGCAGCTCCACAGTAAGTGTCACATGTAAATGCACCCAGTATGTGCACAGCTGCAAGCAGGTAAACCCCATAGGTAAGCCAGACCCTGGGAGACTGCGATGTAGATGTAGCAGGCCTTCGGGGCTGCAGTGCGGGTCAGCAAGGCCCCAGGGACCACTGTGCAGATGAACCAGAACCCAGGAACTGCTGTGCAGAGAGCAAATATTAGTCACCCTTCTTCCCAACTGTACTGAAGGCCTGTAACCATTGGAAGAACAAAGTGTGGCAGGAAAGATGACAGTTGGAAGAGCAAACCAAATCTCTCTTCACAAGAGGGCAGTAGTATGTCCAAGGACTACAACTTGAGGGCAGTCACAACCACACTCATACATTATTAAACCTCCAGCTGATGTATCACAGACACTCTATACAATATACACACGGTACAACCCTATGCACAATATCCTTCACAATATAACAGATAAACACTTGAACTGAACCTTCAAGAGGCTGAGAAGCGATACAAGACATAAGACTATAGCATATAAGACATTCCACCACACATAAATTACCTGTGTATTATGTCAGTGGTGCTCAATCTTTTGACTTCATGGGACAAATGAGTGGCATGGGATCACTTTGTGGGCTGGATTGGCTCTTGCATACCAGGATTGGGCCTGCATGCTTGGGTTGGACCCCACACTGCCTTAGCAGCTCCCTGTTCACTGGAATTGGGCCCCAGGATCCTGTGCCACCACTGTGCATGCCAGGACCAGGGCCCCATGCTGCCTCTGCCTGGACCCATCTGCCTGAGACCTAGGCCCCAGTATCTTGCACTGTCTCTGCCATATCCTGCGTGCTGGGATCAGGTCACCAGGGCCCCATGCTGCCTCTGCCCAGCCCTGTGCACCAGAATTAGGCCTGTGCTGTCCTGCAGTTTTGGTTCTGACCAGGGGTTAAACACCCCAGTGCTATCCCATTAATTTAGCTGGAAGACATGGAACATGGGCCTTCTGTAATGGTCATTCTTCCCGCACCACAATGGACAGAAGCAGCAGCTGCAGGAGCTCTCCCCATGTTGGCATGGCACCCCTTCCTGTACTGCCATGGAGAGTAGAAGCAGCAACAGCAGCAGCCAGTTCCTAGTACCCATCTGTCCTCCCACCTCTGATCTAACCTGGGTCATTCTGGCCCACACCCTGGAAAGGCTGTTGATCATTGCACTATACCACATGCATGCCTGATCATATGCACATGAACTTCATACAAAACACCCACAGTACATTCATCCACACTTATGGTTATACTGTATACATTATACAGCACACAAAATAAACCCCATGCACAACACCTACATACTTTACCATGTGCACACTGCACATGCATACTACCCCATATGTAATGTATCCTTCCATGCTATACCATATATACACACACTCCACCTCATAAATAAACTCCCATACAAAATGCTACATACACACCAACCAAACACACTACTCCCTACAGATGTCCATGCACCTCCCATGCACCACAACCCTTTATGCCATGTATGCCATATCATGAGCAGCACACAGCTATACACTATATCACACACACTCTATACCATCATCAATGGCAATCCATTGCACTCAAGGATGATTGTCTTCCAATGACTGTCTTATTTGTGGGTCCAAAGATGGCTGATAAGGCCATCCAGGTATTGCAAATTGGGCACATGTTTCCATACAGAGTGGATGGCTCTGGATCCTTGATTTCGCTCACAACACACTGTTTCTGCCTGTCCCATTTTTCTTTCTCCTGATGTCCTTGCAAGGTTTCAATGTACTGAGTTTCTCGCAGCAGACCTCCTCCATTTGGGGCAGTCCTAGGTGATAGCTTCCCATGAGTTGATGGTGATGTTGCATTTGTTTCAAGTCGGCCTCGAGGACATCCTTGAAGCACTTTCTCTGCCCTTCTCTTGAGTGTACACCTTGGCTGAGCGGGGAGAATAAAACTTGCTTTGGAAGTCTGGAGTCAGACATCTGGATGACATGGCTGACTCAGTGAAGTTGATGCTGCATGATCATTGCCTCAATGCTCTCAGAGTTTGCTTGTGAGAGGATGCTAATGTTGGTGTGTTTGTCTTCCCACTGGATTCAAAAGATCTTCCATAGGCAATGCTGATGGTATTTCTCCAGGGACTTAAGTTGTCTCCTGTACCTTGTCCACATCTCAGTTTGGTACAGTAAGGTAGGGATCACTACTGCTTCATAAATCATGAAATTGGTTTTGAATCTTTTGTCATGATCTTCAAACATCCATTTCTACAGGTATCTGAAGGCTGAACTTGCACATTTGAGGTGATGTTAGATTTCTTCATTGATGTCAGCCTTCTGCAAGTGATGGCTTCCAAAGAATGGGAAATACTCAACATTTTCCAGAGTCTCATCATAAATCTGAATTACTGGGGCTGGGGGCAACTCATTAAGAGCTTGGTGATGGAGGTTCTTAGTCTCCTGAATGTTAAGCATGAGTCCCATTTTCTTATGCCTTGACGATTGCCTGAAGGTCTGCAGCCAAGTGAGCATGCTCTACAGTATCACTAGCATACTGGAGCTTGATGATTGAGGTTGGTGTAGTCTTGGTTTTGGACTGGAGATTAAACAGTTTACCATCCATTTGGTAGTTTAGCTCTACTCCAACTGGAAGTTTGTTTGTGGTCATATGTAGCATCATAATAAGGAATATGCATTGCAATAAGCGTATACCATATTCTCTGTATACCATAATGACCTGCTGTTATGGTTCAGTGCAAGAATCTTTGTTTATCATGCTGGAGACCTGGCTTTGATTCTGGATGTGCATGTAACTGTGATTATTGAGGCACCAAACATTGGGATTTGTTCTGGCCTTTGGATTCTATCTCAATTGTCTAAAGGTGGAGGTGGAAGGTCTGGGCAGCCTCCATTCCTCCATGCTCCTGCCTAGGCATATGTCAATGGTCCTGGTGACCTCTCATGCATACACCATGATCCAGAAGAATTGATGGTTACCTACTGTACAGTACCATACTACATCAGTTCAGCCACAGAGACTGCATACCACCATACTATACACACATTCCACCATACACTATATACATCCTTGACTGAAAACTCCTCCCTATACAAAATGCACCCCCACATTACACCAAAAATACAATGTACGCACATTTTCAGTATATTACACACATATACCCTACATTCAATTCAAACATAGTACATAGACTATAAAACACACTTTAGCATGCTAAGGGCCAGATTCTATTATACCCATTAGGCAAGCAAGTAGACTTATGTGCCTAATAGGCCCATGCGAGTCAGCAGTGATCCGATCCGGCTTTGGATCCGGCCACTTCACATGGCAGCGATCCGATCCAGAGCTCCAGACTGGGTTTCTGCCTCGATGCAGCCAAAGGGGCTCCAAAGCTTTGGAGATTCCTCAGACATCCGGCCATAGGGTATTATGGGGGAATCAATTAAATATCTATAACTTTGTTGTTTTTTGTCCAATGAAACTTGCAGGGATGGTAGCCTCCGCCTGAAATCTGCCACGTTTCAAGAAGATTGGTGCAGAGGTTCGGGGGGGAACTGTACCCCAAATTCTTGAAAGCCAAACTCATGTCACGGCTGTGTGTTACAACACAGGGGGGTCAAAACTGCAGGGGTGGTAGCTCTTACTGAGGCCACAAAGCCTGCCAAGTTTCAAGAAGATCAGTGAAGGGGTTTGGGGGCAACTGCACCTCAAGCTGTGGACAAGCAAAACTCATGACATGGGTGACCCTGTGTGTGTTAAGGTGCAGCGGGGTGACAGCTGCAGGGATGGTAGCCCCTGCTGTGGCCACAAAGCCTGTCAGCTGTCAAGGAGATGGGTGCAGTGGGGTTCTGGGGCCCTGCACTCCTAGCTGCTGGCAGGCAAAACTCGTGCCATGGGTGCTTGTGGGACTGACTGTGTCCGTCTTGGGGCAGTTGATTGTCTGTATTGATTCTTTCCTCTCCTTAGTCTGGCTTTGTAGGTGCTAATTGATGGCAATTAACTGGCTACATTAGCTAGGTCCTGTGTACTGAGCTGGTCCCTGAGTGAATCATGATTGATTGGTAACTGGTAACACAGTACCTTAGCAGCCAGGCCTGCAGTAGTGTTTCCCAGCCCCAAGACAGAGACAGTCAGTCCCACAAGCACCCATGTCATGAGTTTTGCCTATCAGCAGCTAGGGGTACAGGGCCCCAGAATCCCCCTGCACCAATCTTCTCAACAGTTGTCAGGCATCGTGGCCTCAGCAGGGGCCACCATCCCTGCAGCTGTCACCCTTCTGCGCCTTAACACACGCAGTGTGTTACCCGTGGCATGAGTTTTGCTTGTCCACAGCTTGAGGGGCAGTTCCCCCCAAACCCCTGCACCAATCTTCTTGAAACTTGGCAGGCTTTGTGGCCTCAGCAAGAGCTACGAGCCCTGCAGTTTTGACCCCATGGTGTAACACATAGACATGACAGGAGTTTTGCTTTCAAGAATTTGGGGTGCAGTTCTCCCCAAACCCCTGCAGAAATCTTTGTAAAATGTGGCAGGCTTTGTGGCCTCAGCACAGGGTACCACCCCTGCAGTTTTCACCCCTCTATGTTGTAACGCCTAGACGTGACATGAGTTTTGCTTTCAAGAATTTGGGGTGCAGTTCCCCCAAAACCTCAAGAACTGATCTTCTTGAGTCTTGGCAGGCTTCATGCTCTCTGCAGTGTCTACCACCCCTGAAAATTTCATCCGAATCAAACAAAAAACAACAAAGTTATAGATATTTTATTGTTTCCCCATTATACCCTATGGCCGGATCTCCGAGGCAGCTTCAAAACACTTCAGGAAGCTTAATCAGGCCAGTGCTTCGACCCAGAGATGCTGCTTGGGACCCCAAAACGTCTGAAGCTTCTCCAGATCCCAACCTCTGTCCAAAGCCTCGCACAGCCCTAGTGCCTAAGTGCAATTGTGTTCCACCCTGCTCATGTACCTGAAAAGCAGTTAATACAACACATGACTGGGTCGTCTTCCTCCTCCTCTTCCTTCTCCTCGCTGCTTTATTGTGATTCAGTTTTAAGGATAAGACAGCAGTGAGTTACAAAATTAGATGCATTCATTAATGTTCAGTGACTTGAACAGGACAGAAAGATTCAAAGTTAGGCAGTGAGGTCCATCTAGAATAGAATCTGGCCTTATATAATAATCCATAATATATAACCCTGAGAGAGAGAGAGATCTCAGGGTTACACACACACACACACACACACACACACACTATCAGATACGCACTACATCACACCCAGTACAAACCTCTACATAAATGATAATCTACATCCATACACTGCTCCATGTACAACCCCCTCTTCACTAAGCCACAGACATGTCTCTTCATAGACCCCCCACTCAAAGTATACTACATGCAATACAGTCCCCACGCATACACAGTATTACATATATGAAACCTCTACATATACATACACTATACCACACAGAATATACCACTCTGACATGCTGCCATTGACAGACTATATCACATACACACAAAATCTCTTCTAAAAAAGACAAATTTAGATCTCATTTCACTTATCATGGACTTAGGTGAACTTCAAGTGCCTAAGCACACTCCTGTTCCACCCAGCTTTGGTCTCTGAAAAACCATTAACAATCTACCTTTGTAACATGCTGTCCATTTATTCTAAGATGAAGTCATACAAATGCAGTGAGGAGGAGGACTCACCCATGTTTTGCATTAACATTTTTTTTTTACCAGAATTCAAGCATGGTGGAATAAGATTGCATTTGGGCATCTAGGTCCATTTAGGTACCCAATAGTTAGAATAAGATCTAGCCCAAAACATAATACCAAACTATACATGCATACATATTTCCTATATATACACATTCTGCCACAATATCATATGATCACATAAAATCCTGCCTCCTAATACTCAGACACATAAGGAAAAATTCTATTCCACCTGCTTGACAAGCATTTTATATCACATTACACACACGCACACACACAAAAGGAGTGCTTACCACACACGGAAGTACTACAGTACAGACAGGGTCTGCCTACAATACTTCCCATCCTGAGGACACAGTGTACCATTACAACTGCAAACAAAGTGCCAGTATTTCCCACAAACAATGATTGACACATGCAACACCAAGCACAAACATATACATAGTACTCATACACACAAACACACTATACTATATCTGTGCAAAACAACAGCTGCCACATTCCCCGTCTAGCATCTAGTGAGGATACAACTCCAGAGGTGTGTGTTAGTCAGACAAGGTGCCATGGCACTTCACAGAATGCCTCTTTCCCAGAATGCCTCTGTGCTCCAGTGCCCCTTGCCCTCATCAGCAGTTTTCTTACTTGCCTTGCTTTCCTGACCACAGCTCTGAGATCTAGAACATAGAGCTTTCACAGAGGGCTCTTTCAATACAGGTAAATAAATGACATAAAATCAGGGCTAAATCTCAAAAAAAGGTGTTGGGAATCAGGGGTTGGTACCATGAGTTGGGAACTGGGGGTTCATGGTCAAGGTGCAAAGACTGATCTATTTGCTATGCATGTGAGCAGTGGGCCTAGGGCCTAGGGCCACCAAGGGAACTGTAAGCCTCCCTTGATTACAGGGAAGCCACTAGATGCATACTAATTGATCCCTTCAGACATAAATGAAAGACCAGGGATGGGAGTGAAGGTCACAGGTTGATAACAAGGATTCCAAGGGGGGACACTGAGCAGAGAACACCAGCCAGTGGGGTCAGGGAGAGGCAGCATAGGGGCCCTGGAGCTCCAAGCCCTGCACAAGGGTCCAGGCAGAGGTGGTATAAGGTCCCAGGGCCCGGATGCCTGCACCTCTTGGGGTGGGGTTGGATTGTGTGGGGTTGGGTAGAAGTGGCATGGGGCCCAATTCTAGCATGCAGAGCCTGGCAGAGGCACAGGGTCCAAGGACCCTGATCCCAGTGCAAAGGGCCAACCAGGAACAGTGCAGGATCCTGGGACCCTGATCCTGATATGGGGCTAGGAGGAGGGGGTACAGGGTCCTAGGGCCCTGATCCTGGTATGTGGGGCTGGGCAAGGGGTGGCGTTGTCCAGATCTGGGCATGCAGGCCTGATCCTGGTGCATGAGGGTCTGACCTGGCCTGAAGCTCAACACTGTGCACTTATTTGTCCTGCGGGGCTGAAAGGTTGAGCACCACTGAGCTAAGCAGAAACTTCTGGGTCATTTAGAGCAGGGGTTCCCAAATTTTTTATGCTGAGGACCTGCAAACCAAAGACTGGAAGTGACTGCAAACTGGCAGACTGCAGACCAGCAGTGACCAGCATACTGCAGGCAGGCAGCCAACCCTTTTTTATACTCAGTATAAAAAATTGTTTGCTGGTCCGCAGTATGCTGGTCACTTCCAGTCCGCAGTTTGCCGGTTCGTAGTTTGCCCGTCTGCGGTCACTTCCCATCTGGCAGCCAGCCATCCTGAGGACCGTCAGCCACCCCTTTTGTGACCTGGCACCAGGACGGGGTCTAGGGGTTGGGAACCCATGATTTAGAGGTTATATGACCAGCAGGGGTGGAGCCCCAGCATACTAGAAGCTTGGCCTCCAATCTGAAGAGCTCAGTTTAGCCCTGGCCTTTGAAAGAAAGGAGTTCCTGTCAGTTTAAATTGATAAAGAGGTAGCTGCAGACCTAGAAAGCAGGAGCAATGTGTAGGGGGTGCACGGGGGTGCACGTGTACCCCCTGAGAGCACTGGTGCACCCCCTGACAGGCCACGCTCTCTGTGTAGCCAGCAGGCAGGGGGGCAGGCAGGAGCACCAGTGCCCCCCCTGCAAGCAGCAGCTGGGGAGCGGGGCCACCAGCAGAAGTGGCCACACCACTTCCAGAAGCGGGCGCAGAGCTCCGGAAGTGGCGTGGCTGCTTTTACTGTGAGTGAGTCCAGTGCCCCCACAGCCAGCAGGATCAGCCGCTGGGGATCCCGCCCCACCAGCTAGCAGGATCGGCTACCAGGGGACCCACACCCCCGGTCACTGACTGGTGTCAGGGGGGTCATGTGCCCCTCCTGACTCAAGAGGTACCACACACCCATGCTAGAAACGTAGCCTAAAGGCTGGGAGGGAGCCCGCCGATTTGGAAAAGGGTAGAGACCTAAGGTAGGGTTTTAGGTTTGAGTAAGAAACTGGTTAGTTTGTGTTTGTGTTTTGTTTAACCGTGAGGTTCCAGGTGGCTTAAAGGAGAGGAGGAAGCCATGGAGGGGTGCCAGATGAAGCCAGAGTAGAGCCCTGCAAGGATCAGGGGTTTAGTGGGCTGAAGCTGAGACAAGGCCAGGGACCCAGTGGGTGCGTCTACACAAATGCTCTGGGGTGGGTTTATTCTAGAGTAATTTACTCTAAAGTAAACCCACCCTGGGCAGGTGTCTACATGTGTGGGGAAACAGGAGCAGATTTGCTGCTCATGGCAGCAGTTTGCTCCCACCCCTGCTGGCCCTGCATTGTCCCCCTGCAACAGCCAGAGGGAGCTCTAGGCTTACCCTGGGTTCTAGCCCAGGGGCTGCTAGGGGGCTAGGAGACAGCTGGGAGATTGCTCTCTGCCCCCAGGAGCTGCCTGCTGCCTGGGGCAGGGGCAGGGAAAATGTTGATTGGGGGATGGGAGAGTCTTGTCTCCAAGCCCAAACTCTGTGATTGGAGGGTGGGGGCTGGGATATTCTTGTCTCCCAGCTCCTGCTCTGCAATCCTAGTGGGGGATGAGAGATCCCTGCTCCTGGGGCAGGGAGGCATTGTCTCTGCCTGGACTCCAGCAGTGGAGCCTGCCCTGGCAGCAGCAGCTCCCTGAGTCAGGAAGCAATTTTCTACCCCATGCTGCCCAGCTGACCAGGAGCACATTTGCTCCTGGTTAGCTGTCTACACATGCCATACTGCACAGTAATTACTCCCCACTAAATTTGCTACTTGTATTTACTGGTAGCAAATTTATTTGCAATTAGAACAAATTACTGCGTAGTAAGTGTCTGTTTACTGAGCAGTAATTTGTTCTAATCTCAAATAAAATACTTCGTCTAGATGCGCCCAGTAAATAGGTGGAACAGCCCTGCCTGCCTGCAACTGTTGGGGACTTAGTGTGCTGAAGTCAGCAGGAGAGCAGCCCTGTAAGGATCAGAGAGCTGGTGAACTGAAGTAAGGATAGCACCAAAGAGCCTAGTGAATGCGAGGAAGGCCTTTGAGACATGGGCATGGCTGTTGTAAAGGCTGGAAGCAGAGATTAACACAAAGGGCCAGAGAGCTGCATAAGAGGGTAGGTGCCCAAAAAGCAGCTTATCCAGGGCACGTTTAGAGTCTGTAGAGCCAAGATTAGGGCCCACAAGACACAGGGAAGCTTAATGAGATGCTTGGGCCTACAGCTAAGAGAGAGATTTACCAGTTAGAAAGACAAGCAACTCAGACCAATCATAAGGGGAGCACCCCAAGCCCAAAAAGACATAGGCTGTACAATAAGCGTGGCAGGTGAAGATGAAGCAGTAGCCTTGAGAGGCCAGAGTAGGTGGAACAGGATATATTTGGCCACTGGGGGCACCATGGCTGCTTTCAGGGACTGGTACAGCTTCAGTTACCATCACTGGTTTCCCTCCCTGGCTCTTACACTGGTTGCACCACTGCCGTTGACAGCTGCATCACATCTTAGTGGTTCCTGTTTCTTGACTCCTGTTTGAGCACCAGTGGACACTGGCCAGTATGCTCTCTACTCGATGTACCCCCTTGGAGTACTTGATACTAACTTTTGACCAACGCTCTCGTGCCTGTTTTCACTTTCATTGTCCCCTGGAATCTGCTGTTGCATTTTCAGTGGCCTCCCTGACTGAGGGAGGCTTGCAGTTTTCTTGGTGGGCCTAGGCCCACCGTCCCTCAGCACAACAAATAGGCTTGTTTCTCAACTCCTGCAGGAGGCATGTCACCCATACTGGTTTCCCTTGGTACATGAGGCAGTTGCTACACCCCAGTGGGCTTTCCCAGCTCCTGGAATGCCTGTAGCACATCTTGATTCCCCACAGCTCCTGGAGCAGTTTTGTCATTTCCACTGGTTTCTCCACCCTGACTTTTGCAATGCTTGCTTTTTCCCTGACTCCTCCAGTAGCTGGGTCTCCCATACTGGTCCCCCCTTGCTTGGAGACTTTTCCTATATTGCATCCTCAGGGATACATGTTAACTTCAAAACCATGAACTTGCTAATCTCAGGGGACTCTAGTGAGGAAAGAAAAGGATTAAAGTGGATGGCACATGCAAGGTAAGAATGATCACTGGAGGGTGCACAGGCCAGGGATCAGCATGTACATCAGTGTATGTCCATGTGTGTGTCTGTAAGAATGTCCATGTGCATGATACACGTGAGTCTTGCATGTGTCCTCCACTCACCCCCCAGCCTCTGCATCCTTCAGTGGTCCTTGGTGTCCCCTCCAGTCTGTACCAGCCCTCTCAGCTATTCTTGCTCTGCATGTTTCCCCCCAGACTTCCTCTGATACCTCCTGTTTTCACCAGACATCTGCCTCTTTTGGCCCTGCTTAGCCTTCACCCACACTGCAGACGACTACTTCAAACAACACTGCACATTGAAAGTTCCCACTACCCTCTCATTCTAAGCTCTTCACAACTCTAATAGCCTGTACACACCTCCTTTGGCATCTACTGTACCCCAGCCAATACCACTTGCCTCAACCTTCCATTATCCTCCTGGGCTCTATAATGCTATCCATGCCAGCTCTTAGTTCCTCTGCTCTTCTCCTTTACTATCATTTCTTTCCTCTCTCCATTACTCAGCTTCTCCCTTCTCCCTATGCCTGCTGTCCTCCAGCTATAACTCCATTCCTAGCAGAGTTTACCAGAGTTAGAGTAAGGCAGGAGGCTAACCAAAGAGTGGAACACAAAGCTCCTCATCCATAGCCACAAGCACTCATGCATTGCAAATGGACATAAACACACAGATATATATGATTACATGCTTGCACTCCCACATAGATGCACACCCACACACAAGCTCACATATATCATGCACGTGGACATTTGTATGCAGACACACTTGGATGTATACTGATGTACACACGCACACATAAATGGACACATGCATACATCTAGGGGTGCACCGATATATCGGTTGACTATCAGATCAGCACCGATAAAACGAGAAATTACATTATTGGCTATCAGCTTTTTTTGGTCTTTGTAGCCGATAATTATGGCCGTATGCCTAGAGCACCCTGGTGAGCGTGGTCCGGCCTGAGCCTGTGGCAGACTACAGGTCCCTGCAAAGAGTGGCAGGGGGAAGGGACGCCAAGGAGTATGCTCAGCAACAAAGGGACCATTACCTCTCCTGCTGCTGCCATGGCAACACCGCTTATGCAGCAGGGGCCTGTGTGCCAGGGCTGCTACAGAGATGCTGGGCTGTGAGCATGCAAGGTAAGGCACCATATGAGGGACATTCCACTCCGCCGGGCACCGGGCATCTTTGCAAAAGTGGCTTCTCCCTGGTGGCCATGGAAGCTCAGCTGCATGGGGCCTGCCGGTGCTGAGGCAGAGGTGTGGTCTGAGGCTCTAAACGTGCCTGGCATCACTGTCCACATGAGGGCCCGCCTGTCCACCCAGGATGGCAGCATGGACTGCACAGGGAGTGGGGTTGCGGATAGGAGCCGCGGGTGAGGGGGCGATGTGCATGGAAATAAGGCAGTCACTGCCTTCCTCATTGAGGGTTGGAGTAGGCAGGAGGTGGCTCCTGGTCTGCAGGATGCCTGATATGTTGCTTTGAGTTGCTCTGTGTAGCTTTGAATAAAAAAGCTTTATTTATGTCACTAGTTTAAAAAGCCTTGCACTATTACTAAATATCTGTTATTGGATCGGTATCGGCCAACATGGTTGGTCAATCATCAGCTATCATTATCAACTAAAGAGATCTTTATCGGTGCACCCCTACATACATCATAGTCATATCCAGTTTTTTAGAGGTGCAAAAGCAGGAGCTCACACATGACAGGTGCTAGTGCCAAGATATATTGCACGTACCACTATGGAAGCACCTGGCTTGCCAGTGCAGGCCTGGGGGCTTCATTTGTAGGGATGGCTGGAAAACAAGAATTCCATTTTGTGAATATGTTTAAGGTTTCTGCATTTCTTTTCCTTACACATCAGGCTGAAAACTAGACCTTTGGAATTATTTTTGTGAAAAAATAAGAGAGAGACTCATCTGAGAACAGATGTGGGACAACCAAGTTCAAATCTGTGCTCTGCCTGACTCAGAGCAGGGCCCTGAGCTAGGTCTCCCACACTCCAGGTGAGTTCACTAATAAGTGGTCTAGCTGCAGCTGTGTGAGTCTGTCCTCCTCTCTTTTTGAAGAGCATTACTTTATGAGGAAAGGCTGTGCTTGTATATGTGGTAGCTGTCTTTCTCAGTCTGGAGATGTATTATTTTTAATTATTTTAGATCCATTCAGATATTATTTTTTCCCTCCTCCCTTTCTCTGAGGGTTCAATACTCTGCTCCTCAATCAGGATTTGATATCTGCTTTGTGTCTCTTGCTTCAGTAGAAAATGTGTTGTTTAGTTGGGGGGGTGGGGGAGGGGGCATGATGTTATTGACTGTGCTAACAAAACCTGCCTCTCAAATGAGCAAATCAACAGTGATTTTCCTGGGCCCAGAAACAGTTTGCAAATTGTTTGGTCCAGAAGGGGCTCTGGATCAAGGACTTTTTGTTCCAGTTTTCCTCTTGTTTATTTTAAAGTGGCTCGCTCCCTCCCTCCCCACCAATGTACCTCTTTTATTTGCATTGAGATCCTGAAATCTGTGCCCTTTTTATGGAAAGATAGTTTCTTCTGTGAGACCAATCCTGCTAAGCTTTAAGAGCAGGAAACAAGTGGGCCATACTATTCAGACACAAGATTTATGTGGCTTTAAATAACTCTAGCAACCCTTGATCATTGTCCAAAGTACTATATAGATTGGATGGCGTATACAGTATTTACCACCTCTGAAATTGTGACATGCTACTTATGTGATGAAATAGGTCACCTGAGGGGATCTTACAAGCTGCTGACTCTGGGTGTCCTAGTAAGAAGGGAGAGGGGATGGTGCAGCAAAATTGCATGGCCAGCAGGAGACAGCCTACGCTTGTGCAATTGTGATCTGCATCCCACTTTGCTACAGAAGATCTGCAGTTGTTCAGCAATCAGTCCCCTAAAAGATGTCTCTGTTGCCTGTACCTGGGCAAAAGTAAATCCTGGAGTCTCAGGATCATCTTGTAAAGCAAGCAAAAATAGGTGCAGGATATAAGGAAGTGAGCCAGGCTGATGAGGTGGATCTGCCTGTGACTGTTATTGAAAGGAAAAGGACTTTGGAAACCCCTGAGCTGCTGAGTGTGACTAGGAGTGGAGATATTCAGGCTTCTAAGGAACAGGTTTGCACAGTGTTCGTCAGTGGCTCTGTGCTCAGGCTTCCCAGTTGAGCCCTGGCTCGCCTGGAAGTGGGGCCATGTGACTTTGGAACCTTCATACCCACCATGACAACATAAGGTCTCAATGCAGGAATG
>NW_005842869.1:100531-106623 GCF_000455745.1 Alligator sinensis
AGAGGGTAAATATGAATAACTGACAAGCCACACCTAACAGAGTCTGTTTCCATGAGTGATGGGGATGCTGCAGCCAGAACCCATATTCTGCTGTGCTGATTGGGAGGTTATGTTTAAATCACATCCTCAGTGCTCCCATGGTGCACTGCTCTCTCACAAACAAGTCATCTTCTCCCATTCACATTTATTAAACCCCGAGATGAGCCAACGATAACACTCTGAGAATGACCCTGCCACTGTTCTTGAGCTCTCTTCAGTGCGATTGAGACCAGTGGTGGGAGGCACCCCCAAGAGCAGTGTTACTGCTTCATTTCTAGGACTGGCTTATCAGAGCAGGCAGAGGTGGGCAGGGCATACTCAAAAGTCATATTCAAGGGGAGCACCAGGGATATGGTTTAGATCAGCGGTGCCCAAACTTTTGCCTCCACAGGCCAGATGTGTAACGTGGAGATGGTTTGCAACTAGATTGAGCCCCACGCACCAAGATTGGGCTCTGGCACCCAGAATGGCTCCGTCCCTGCCCCAAGCACCAGGACTGGTCACTAGGGGCCTGACACTGTCCCCTCCTGCTGGGATTTGTCCCCAGGGGTTTGACACCACCCCTTTCAACCCAACATGCCAAGATTGGATCCCAGGGGCCTGACACCACCCCCTCTCTGGAACCAACTTCCAAGATAAGTGGTGCTGGCTCCTACCCTGGGGGTCTTTAAAAGGAGGCTAGATGAACACCTTGCTGGGGTCGTTTGACCCCAGTGCTCTTTCCTGCCATGGCAGGGGGTCAGACTTGATGATCTGCTCAGGTCCCTTCCAACCCTACAAACTATGAAACTACGGTCCCCTATACCAGAATTGGGACCTGGTGCCACAAGCTCTCAGTCCCCCACATGCTGGGATTGGGTTCTAGGGCCCAGCACCATCCCTGCATAGCTCAGTGTGCTATGCTTGGGCATCTGATCCAGTGTGCAGGGCCCAGGGCTCCCCATGGGTCTGGAAATTTGGCAGTGGGGAAGAGGTGCCATTGCCCTCTTGCCACTAAATTTACGGACCTGTGAGGGGTCCCATGGGCTGGATGACATGGTGTTGCGGGCCAGATTAGGGTAGGGGGTTGAGTGCCCTGATGTAGACATATCCCCAAGGTGATGAAGCAGACAACGATGACTATCTGAACTCCCCGCTGAATCCAAACATCCTGACCTAGATAAGAAGGTTGGGTGCAGGGAGTTTAGTGCTTTTGTTTTTTTACACAGCACTCAAGGAAAATGGAGAGACAAGATTAAGTTCATGGCTGTTTCCCCAGTTTGCAGTAAGTCCACTAATTTGCCTTAGTGGAAGGGCGGGGGGGAGGTATTTCATTTTAACTGCAGGAATCATTTTCATCTTAAAAAGCTACTGTGCAAGGTCAGGAAAAAAATGTATAAATTGTTCCCCCATAAATCATGTCTCCATGTGTGCCCCTGCTTCATAATTTTTTCTCTGCACTTTGGATTCTCCCTCTTGCTTACATGTTACAACTCAGCCTTGGACTTTTTAATATTAAAAGCTGCTGGGATGGTCACAAAATGGCACAACCTTTTGAACATATCAGGCAAAATTGGACCAGTGTTGGGTTTTTTTGTAAGATGCTTTCAGACCCTGACAACCAGTGGGTCTGGCCGAAAAAATAGGAAAAAGCAACCTTTTTGAACTATTGTTTTAATGTCAATGATGGAGCAGCTGTTTCCTTCCTCTGGGGTACAAAGGATCCTCTGCTTAATTATTTTTATATCTCCCTGGTCCTTACAGAAACTTGTTCAGGCCTTGTTTGTCTGTAAATCCTGACACTGTTATTGTTCTTGGGAAGGAAATTTCAACTGTACAGATGTATTTTACCTGAAGACCCAGAAACATGAAAAGGCAAGCCCTCTTTCAGGCAGGGATTTCTGTGATCTCTCCTTCACCGTTAGAACAGCGAGGGCTAAGTAGAATAGACTGCCTAGGGAAGTTGTAGAATCTCTTTCATTGGAGGTTTCCAAGAAGAGGTTGCAAAAACCTTGGTCAAGGATGAATCAAGAAGTAGCAATGCTGGGAGTCAGTTGAAAACAACAATTGAAAGCCCATGAGACTCCCACATATACATAGCCTGAAGATCATGAGAAAAGCTCTGCTGTCCAGAGAGGTGGAAATGGGAGAGGACCATGCTCAACAGCAGGAGAAAGCAGAAGAAGCTGGGATAAAGTTTATGGAGGGGATATGATGACAGAAAGGAGAATTCTCACTCTCCAGTCAGGATGTGTTATGTGGAATTGTGTTTGTGGTTCCCAAACTGCAGTGCAAAGTGGAGGGTAGAATAATAGAAAAGTAGGGCTGGAAGGGACCTCAGGAGATCATTTAGTTTAATTCCCTGCTTGTGGCAGGATTATCCCTATCCGGACCCTTGTATACAAGTGCTTGTCTAACCTTTTCCTCAAACTACACAATCAACTTCATCACACAACTACAATGCATATTGCCCCCAAAATACCAGGAGCATCCCTGACCTGTCACAAGTAAAGCAAGCAGAATGAGCCTGCCTTGAGCAAAGGAATGGACTGGATGACCTTGTGAGGTCTTTTCCAGCTGTGCCTTTGTCTGATTGCCATATTCTAGGTTTTGTTACTTCACTGGTGGTCTGAATTCTGCTTCTGACCACATAGGCTACAAATTAATGCCCCTAGGCCCAGTTGAATCTGATCTAGTTCTAGGCGCCAGTTGGAAGTAATCAGAAACTAGGCTGGAGTCATTCACAAGCACGGACAGAAGGGAAGGGGGCAATGGGACACTCCCCTGCTTTGATTTCTGCTCCACTGAAAGTTTAAAACAAACTACCCAGAAAGGACAGCCACGTATCTATTCAGGTAGAGCTGAAAGGGTAACTGACTTCAGGCTTATTATTATCTACTTAATTTCTGGTAATCATAGGAGTTAATAACCCTTGATATTCCTCTAATCAAGTTAGCCTTTCTTCTACAATTATCCTGCTTGTTATCTACACCTGGTAATGTTACTCTGCTTACCCCTCAGCATGTCTAATAAGGGTGTGCTGCTTGCTTCTTAGGAACCTGTACTGTTTTTGTTTCTAGGGGATTGGACCCACAACAAATCAGAGATAGGAAAGAGAAGGACAGGTCTAAAAGTAGGCTGAGCTGTGCAGTAGTCAGAGGTAGGACAGAGTTGCAAAGGTGAGGTGAAGAGATAAGTTACTGTAGTGATCTTTTCCTGGGTTATTTGTTGCAGCAGATGATGGAGGCTGAACCAGAGGTGCAACCAGCGTGGCATAAAGCCAGGCATGAGTGTGTGAGAGTAGTTGGCTTCTCCAGATAGGGTTGCTGCTAGTAGCTTCTTTCCCAACAAGGGTAGAGGCCAGATATGGGTTTGTTGTGGGGAGAGGAGAGCAGCATGTGTGTATTTTTTGTGGGGGGAGGGTCAGTTAGAACCCTTTCTCCACCTGTCCCATGATCAAGAGCTATAAGGGGGGAGGGGAACAGTTTGAGAGAGGTTTTGAAGGGGAAGGGGCTCCAGGGGCCATGACTGGCTGGATGTGGGGCCATGGGCACCAACGGTCCTTTTGCAGGGAGGGAGCCTGTGGGGTCAAGGGGTGTGGGGTGAGAAGGAGCTGGGGCATTATGAGGGTGAGGTGGTGTGATGGGTGGATGGTGTTTGGGGCTCAGAGGGTAGTGGAGTCTGTGGGGGTGAACTGGGCTGTGGGGGCAGGGTGGGAGCAAGAGAGATTGTGGATGAGAAGGGCCTGGGGGTATGAGGTGCTGTATTGAGGTTTGAATGTTTTTGGAGGGCTCAGTGGGGTATGAGAGAGATGGAGAGGGATTATTGGGGCTGGAATGTGAAGGGGATGAATTTGTGAGGCCTATTTGTTATGGAGTGAAACAGCAGGCTTACATCCACCAAGGAAACTGTGAGCCTCCCTAAATTATGGATGCAACTGAATGCTGGAGACAACTAAAGAGAAAATGGGAATGGGAGTGGGGGTCAAAGGTTAATAACAAGCACTGCAAGGTGGGGAGACATTGAGCAGAGTATACCAGTAAGCTCCCACCAGCCGTTGAACAAGTCCAAAGAGCTAGCTGGTGCTGCCCAGTGAAATTCTGCCTGGAGATATGACCAGATGAGGGACAGGAAAATAGTCTTACAGTCACTGGGGTCCCACCCTGGTCAAGTAGATGGCTAGGATGAATCTGTAAAGAGGCAAGGTAGGATTCAGTGGGGGATGAGGGGCATGGCAGGGTCTGATGGGTTTGGGATATGATAGGGTGAGGCTGCTGCTGAGCATGGATATATGTGGGATAATAGGGGACAGAGTGGAAATGGCGGCATTTGAGGTGGCAGGGGCATTTCGATTTCTGCTAACCTCCTGCATAAAGAGTGGTGAGGGGCAATTTGGGACCATGGTGGAGTGTCTTGGGGACCTGCGTGGGTGTGCAGTGGGAAGGTCTGTCCATGGCCAGGCTGGGGGCTATCTCTGCCTGCCCCTTCCCTGCACCCTCCACCTGGCACCAGGTGCCTGCCTTACCCTGGAGCTGGCAGTTGTTTTTGCTTGGATCATAAACCGAATAATACTGGCATAGCCCTAGGCTCCTAACATATTAGTAAAGCTTCTAATTCCTTTTAACTGAAGAAAAATATGCATTGTGTTGTAGAATGATGTACTATACCACCTGCATCCTGCTTTTCAAAATCCTAGATCTGGCTAAATCCTCAGGGGCTCCAGGAGGACAGCCCTGCCTATTTAGGCTTTATAAACTCAGAACAGACAGCAGTAAGCTGATGCAACAAACTGGCTTACCATACCCCTAGTCCAGTTAGAACTCTTCTAAACTGGCTTTGGCTGTGTAATCCTTGCTTGTGACCTCCAGCTCTGAAATTCCCTCTTGCCTGTTCCTGTTTCTCCCTGTTCCTGCCCCATCTGGTCCTGTTTGCTCTTTCTCCAAGACTGCTCCTCTTCCTGCCCCCTGACCTGCCACAGCCTCCTAAACCAAGAGTGGCTAACCCACAGCACAAGTGTCACCGCCAGCTTGTGTGTGACATGCAGCAGATCAGGGAGGGGGTAAATATCACAGCAGCAGATATGGCAGCGAGTAGAAAACAGATGAGATTGGGCAGAGAACACAGAGTAAGAAACAGAAAGTAGAACAGCAGTTTGAGGAGGAAGGGTATTGGAGTGGCACTTGGGGAGAGTGCAGGGCTAATTTGTGGTACACCTCCAAAAAGTTGGCCCTCACTACCCTAGACCAGTGGTTTTCAACCTTTTTTTCATTTGTAGACCCCTAAAAAATTTTGAATGGAGGTGGAATGCCTGAGGACTAAAAGGGGGGTGTACAACCAGTGGAAGGGAGGGGCTATCACCAAGGAGGAGTACTCCTCCTTGGCCCGGGAGTGTAGGAGGGCTATTAGGAAGGCCAAGGCAGAGATGGAACTCAGGCTAGCGTCCAGGATTAAGGACAACAAAAAAGCCCTTTTTCAAATACATTGGGAGCAAGAAAAGGGCACCAGGCAATGTAGGGCCCCTGCAAGGCTCAAATGGTAACCTGGTGGCTATGCCAGACAAGAAAGCTAATATTTTTAACAGTTTCTTTGCCTCTGTTTTCTTGAACAGGGACTGGGATATCCCTCCTATCAGAGGTAGGGACAATCTTGGGGATAGCTCTGTCAGGCCTTGGGTCAGAGCAGATGTAGTTAAGGATCTTTTGGAAGGGCTAGACATTTTTAAATCTGCAGGTCCAGATGCCCTCCACCGGAGGGTGCTGAGGGAGCTAGCAGGGGTCATCGTGGAGCCCTTGGCCCGGCTGTATGAGTATTCGTGGTAATCTGGCCAGGTGCTGGGGGATTGGAAACTAGCTAATGTGGTCCCCATTTTTAAGAAAGGGAGGAAGGAGGACCCAAGTAACTATAGGCCCATAAGCCTCACCTTGCTCCTTGGGAAGATCTTGAGAAAATCATGAAGGAGCACATCTGTGGGGGGCCTGCAGGGGAGATCTTGCTCAGGGGCAACCAGCATGGGTTCATCAAAGGCAGGTCCTGCCAGACCAACCTGATTGCCTTTTATGACCAAGTAACTAAAT
>NW_005842869.1:106887-111563 GCF_000455745.1 Alligator sinensis
GCACCTTGGGAGAAGGAATCCACAGCATACATACAGGCTGGGGAGTTCCCTTCTTGAAAGCACAGAGGCAGAAAGGGATCTTGCAGTCATTATTGACTCCAAGATGAACATGAGCCGCCAATGCCAGACCGCAGCCAGCAAGGCCAGCCATACCCTGTCATGCATCCAAAGATGCATCTCAAGCCAGTCCAGAGAGGTGATGCTCCCCCTCTATGTGACTTTGGTCAGGCTGCAGTTGTAGTACTGCGTCCAGTGCTGGGTGCTGCACTTTAAAAAAGATGTGGCCAGCCTGGAGAGGGGTCAGAGGAGGGCAACCCATTTGGTGAGAGGGC
The DNA here is from genome assembly GCF_000455745.1 of Alligator sinensis. NCBI lineage: Eukaryota > Metazoa > Chordata > Crocodylia > Alligatoridae > Alligator > Alligator sinensis. The sequence continues at coordinate 107,220 of NW_005842869.1, forward strand.
AACAGGACAGGCCCTAGGAGGAGATACTGAGGGAAGTGAAAGTGAGCAAGAGGAGGCTGAGGGGAGACCTGGTGGTTGCCTACAAACTCATCAGGGGAGATCATCAGCAAATAGGAAGAGCCCTATTCTTCCCAGCACCAGCTGGGGTGATGAGGAACAATGGTAATAAGCTGATGGAGAACAGGTTTGGGTTAGAGATCAGAAGGCAATATTTTACAGTTAGGGTGGCCAGAATCTGGAACCAGCTTCCTAGGGAAGTGGTCCTTCCCCTACCTTGGGCAAATTAAAAAAGAGGTTAGATGATCACCTGTCTAGGGTCTTGTGAACCCAGCATTCATTCCTGCCCATGGCAGAGAGTCCAGCTAGATGATCTGTTCAGGTCCCTCCTGACCCTAGCTACTATGAAACTGTGGAGACCCCTTTGAATTGTAAGTATGGCTATTCACATATTTTTTGTTGATCATAGTCATCTTTCATAGACCCTTAGACCAGTGCTTCCCAAAGTTTTCTTCAGCATGACCCCATTTATGACCCCATTTCCTTAGCATGGCCCCTCACTCCCAACCTACAGCTCCCCACCCACTGATGTTGTGACCCCATTTGGGGTCACAACCCACAGTTTGAGAACCACTGCCTTACACATAGTCTGTGGGCCCCCAGGGGTCCACAGAACATAGGTTGAAAGCCACTACTCTAGACTGAACACTTACATCCTGGTCTACCCTTACAGAATGGGCTGCTTTTCTTAGGAATTGAAGAAGCAGGCAGACTGATTAGTCCTCAGCTAGCCCTAATTACTCATGTGGGTCTGACTCCAGGCTGCTTCACTATCTCCAGATGTTCCCAATGGCCAGCATAGGTACAATGGTCTAGACATAAGCAGTTACCTTCCCAGTATTCTTTGGCTCCGTAATCACTCCACAGATACCTCTCTGTGTAGCTACCTTCTAGCTCCTCTCTGAACCCTAATCTCCATATTCTGCTTATCTCATTGCCTAACTCCTGCCTGAATCCCTGCCTAGCCACTGGTGCAGTGATTCTTAACTAGGGTGTCACAAGAAACACAATTCAGAAGATTAACCCAGATATTTCAAATAGGACTCATGCTGTTAAAAACATTCTGACCTGTTGTGCTCTTCCTGAGTTGTTTCCAAGAGAAAAAAAACTGCTCTTCTTTACAATAGAAAAAACTGCTCTCTTCATCTTACTCAAATCCAAGATGATGATCCCCCCCCCTCCCAATTCAACATGGAAAAGCGGGGTGGGAAGCCCCTCATCTTGGTTTCAAGTACAAGGTGGAGGGGGGCCAGGTGGCTGCTGTGGCTCTGAATCCGGCCCCAAGCTTAGGTTGGGGCCAGAGTCAGAGCTGCAGCAGCTGTCTGCACCCTTCTTCCTCCTGCCCTGGCAGCCTCTGCCTGCAGGAGGCAGACTGCAGGTGGTAGAGCAGGGGTGGGCAAAATGTGGCCCGGGGGCCGGATGTGGCATGCCAGGTCATTCTGTTCGGCCCGTGGGGCCCCTAAAAAATTTAGAAAATTAATATTAATCCGCCCTGGGCTGCCTGTCATGCGGGCCTTGATGGCTTGCTGAAACTCAGTAAGTGGCCCTCTGCCCAAAATAATTGCCTGCCCCCGTGATAGAGGCTGCAGGGATTGGGTGAGGGAGCAGGTGGCTAGGGTGCGTGCAGCCTCTGTGTGTGGCTGATTCTGTCTAGCACCTGAAGGACCTTGAATGAGTTTCTTGTTTCTATGCAGGTGGCTTGCAGTGGTAACTCTCACGTGGCATCATGCTGACCACTAGGGCTGTGTGAGGCTTCAGACAGGGCTTCGGATCCAGAGAAGCTTCGGACACTTCGGGGTCCAAAGCAGCATGTCTGGGTTGAAGTGCTGGCCTCATTAGGCTTCGGAGCCACTTCGGAGATCCAGCCATAGGATATAATGCGGAAACAATAAAATATCTATAATTTGGTTGCTTTTTGTCCAATTTGGATGAAATTTTCAGGGATGCTGGACTCTGCTGATAGCATGAAGCCTGCCAAGCTTCAAGAAGATTGGTGCAGGAGTTTGGGGAGAACCGCACCCCAAATTCTTGAAAGCAAAACTCATGCCACGTCTAGGAGTTACAACACAGGGGGGTGAAAACTTCAGAGGTGGTAGCTTATGCTGAAGCCACAAAGCCTGCCAAGCTTCAAGAAGATAGGTGCAGAGGTTTGGGGGAAATTGCACCCCGAATTCTTGAAAGCAAAACTCCTGTCACATCTATGTGTTAAAACACAGGGGGGTGAAAACTACAGGGCTGGTAACTCTTACTGAGGCCACAAAGCCTGCCAAGTTTCAAGAAAATCAGTGCAGGGGTTTGGGGGGAACTGCCCCTCAAGCTGTGGACAAGCAAAACTCATGCCATGGGTAACACACTGCGTGTGTTAAGGCACAGCAGGGTGACAGCTGCAGGGATGGTGGCCCCTGCTGAGGCCACGATGCCTGACAACTGTTGAGGAGATTGGTGCAGGGGGATTCTGGGGCCCTGTACCCCTAGCTGCTGACAGGCAAAACTCATGACATGGGTGCTTGTGGGACTGACTGTCTCTGTCTTGGGGCTGGGAAACACTACTGCAGGCCTGGCTGCTAAGGTACTGTGTTACCAGTTACCAATCAATCATGATTCACTCAGGGACCAGCTCAGTACACAGGACCTAGCTAATGTAGCCAGTTAATTGCCATCAATTAGCACCTACAAAGCCAGACTAAGGAGAGGAAAGAATCAATACAGACAATCAACTGCCCCAAGACGGACACAGTCAGTCCCACAAGCACCCATGGCACGAGTTTTGCCTGCCAGCAGCTAGGAGTGCAGGGACCCAGAACCCCACTGCACCCCCCTTCACTGATCTTCTTGAAACTTGGCAGGCTTTGTGGCCTCAGTAAGAGCTACCACCCCTGCAGTTTTGACCCCCCTGTGTTGTAACACACAGCCGTGACATGAGTTTGGCTTTCAAGAATTTGGGGTACAGTTCCCCCCCGAACCTCTGCACCAATCTTCTTGAAACATGGCAGATTTCATACTCAGCGGAGGCTACCATCCCTGCAAGTTTCATTGGACAAAAAACAACAAAGTTACAGATATTTAATTGATTCCCCCATTATACCCTATGGCCGGATGTCTGAGGTGGCTCCAAATCTTCAGAGCCGCTTTGGCTGGATTGAGGTGGAAACCCAGTCCGGCGCTCCGGATCGGATCACTGCCATCTGAAGCGGCCGGATCCGAAGCCAGATCAGATCACTGCCGACTTGCACAGGTTTACTGACCACCTGCCTTTTAAGCACACAGGGCGGGTCTACACAAGATGCTAACTGCACATTAGCCTCATACTGCTGCACAGTAGTGTGTCATGCCAAAAATCATGTTGATATGCTACTGTGCAGCAGTATGAGGCTACTGTGCAGTTAGTGTCACTAAAAAGCCATGCACTGATGCTGCTGCACATTTAGTACTTGGTTATGCTGTAACTACAGTACATTTTTGAACTTGTAGACACACCCATAGTTGGCAAGCTATCTGCAAGGTCCTGCCCCTTCTGACTGGCCTCAGATATAGTGCTTAATTATTTCTTTTCCTCAATTGAATTCTCTGTGAGTGAAGACAAACATAACACTTAGACCACTTAAAATGTGGTTTAAACTGCAAGTGTCCAGACATACAAGCCAGTTTAGAATAGTTTAAATATCCTGAACTATTTCAGAAGTATCCCTGGATAATCAAGTATTATTTTGAACTGGTTCTCAGTGAACCAATTCAGTGTTATGTATAGACACCAAGCTTTCTGTGACTAGTGTCTGTTTGTTCCTTCAAGCATCCCACAGTGCACTGCTCCTCAGCACCTCCCAGCCACCCCTCCCCCACATAACAACTTGTTCTGGTTTGCAGCCAGAACTGTACTGCCTCAATCTCTATTGCCTGCAGTGTCTCTCACTGGGGGCTCTCTGCCACTTCTAAAGAGTTGTTCAATTTCTTTCCATTGATGGCAGCTAGCCAGGGTTCTGCACATTGCAGACTTATTTAGAGTGGGAGGTGATCAAGTTGCAGGGCAGGGGGGACAGGGTTCTGCCTGGATCCCAACTACCAAAAGACTCCACTGCCACCAGTGGAAGGAGTTTATTTAAGTAATAAGCAGTAATATGCAGTAATGCATCTTGGTCACAATGTTAATGAGAAAGGGGGGCACATTTACATAAGATGTTTACTGCACAGTAGACTAGCTGCACAGTAAACATAGATTCATAGATGTTAGGGTTGGAAGGGACCTCAATAGATCATTGAGTCCGACCCCCTGCATAAGCAGGAAAGAGT
>NW_005842869.1:112917-128299 GCF_000455745.1 Alligator sinensis
AGTCTGGTGCCTTGCTGCTGCCTCTCTACAACCCCAGTGAGAGACTTGTTGTGCCCCTCACTTAGGAACACGGAGGCAAAGAACTCGTTGAGGAGTTCAGCCTTGTCCCCTCTGTCCGTCACCAATTGTTTCTGCCCATTTAACAGGGGTCCTATTCCTCCCTGGGCCTTCCTTTTACTCCCTATATATCTAAAAAACAATTTCTTGTTGTCTTTTACTTGGGTTGCCATCCTCAGCTCCATGGCAGCTTTGGCCCGTCTAACTGCCTCCCTACAAGCACGAGCAGAGGAGGTATATTCGTCTTTGGTGATCTAGCACGAGCAGAGGAGGTATATTCGTCTCAGCATCTACACATGCACCCCTATTATGCTGGAGTAAACCAATTAACTCAGCGCTCAGCTAAATCCAAGCAGTCGCAAAGCTTCGTCTTGTGTGTGGATGACTCTATCTGACCCAAGAGGTCTACGGGCCAACGAGGGGTAAAGCACTGCTTGACCTGGTACTGGCAACTGGGGACGACCTAATCAGTGACCTAATGATTGAATGGAAGCTGGGTGACAGAGACTATGAGCTGATCACCTTCACCATCTACCGTAAAGCTGGCAAGTCAGTCAGCAATACAGAAGTCCTTGACTTCAGGAAAGCTGGCTTTGACAAGCTCAGGAGGCTTGTCGGCCCTAAGGGACCATGACCCCAAGGGTAGGGGAGTTCAGGAACAGTGGTTGCTCCTCAAGGGAGTGATCCTTGATGCAAAAGCTAAAGCTATTCCATCTCGGAGGAAAGGCAGCAATAGGGCACAGCAGCCCCCTTGGCTCTCCAGAGAACTAGCGGACCTCCTGCAGCTAAAAAGAAAGGCCTACAAAGGATGGAAGATGGGATCCACCTCTAAGGAGGAATATTCCACACTGGTCCAGACCTGCAGGGAGCAAACCAGGAAAGCCAAGGTTGCAACAGAATTCCAACTAGCTACAAGTATCAAGGACAATAAAAAGTCCTTTTTTATATATGCGGGGAGCCAGAGGAAAAGCAGGGGCAACATTGGACCCCTGCTAAACCAGATGGGACAACTGACAACCGACGCCCAGGAAAAAGCCAACCTATTAAATGGGTACTTTGCGTCGGTCTTTCGTCAGTCCCACAGGATGCCCCTGCCCACTATGGGACAGGGAGGCCTGGGTGAGGGAGATTCCCTGACCTCCATCAATACTGACCTTGTGAAGGAACACCTTGAGAGGCTGGACACCTTCAAGTCAGCTGGCTCTGACAATCTACACCCCAGGGTACTCAAGGAGCTGGCTAGCATCATAGCCCAGTCCCTGACATGGATCTTCAAGAACTCCTGGTGCTCTGGTCTAGTGCCCAAAGACTGGAAGAAGGCCAATGCGGTGCCTATCTTCAAGAAAGGGAGGAAAGTGGATCCGGCTAACTACAGGCCCATGAGCCTGACCTCTATCCCAGGGAAGGTTTTGGAAAACATTATTAAAGAGGCCATTCTTAACAGACTGGCTGATGGCAACATTCTGAGGGACAGCCAGCACGGGTTTGTTGTGGGTAGGTCTTGCTCGACCAATCTTATTTCCTTTTATGACCAGATGACCTATCACCTGGACAAGGGAGAAGAGATTGATGTCATATATCTTGACTTTAAAAATGTCTGGTATCCCACGATCACCTCTTGGCAAAACTGGCCAACTGTGGCCTCGGTGTCACCACGATCCGCTGGCTGGGAAACTGGCTCTATGGCTGGACCCAGAGGGTGGTGTTTGATGGAAGTGAATCATCATGGTGCCCTGTGACCAGTAGGGTCCCCCCAAGGCTCTGTCCTTGGTCCTATATTGTTCAACATGTTCATTAATGATGTGGACACTGGAGTCAGAAGTGGACTGGCCAAGTTCGCCGATGATACCAAACTCTGGGGTAAAGCATCCACAGCTGAGGACAGGAGGGTGATCCAGGTTGACCTTGACAGGCTCAGGAAATGGGCGGATGAGAAGCTGATGGTGTTTAACACCGAAAAATGCAAGATTCTCCACCTTGGGAGGAAAAACCTGCAGCATCCTTATAGGCTTGGCAGTGCTACGCTGGTTAGCACTACGGAGGTCATGATTGACCACAAGATGAATATGAGCCTTCAATGTGATGCTGCGGCTAGTAAAGTGAGCAAAACGCTGACCTGCATCCATAGATGCTTCTCAAGCAAATCCCAGGACGTCATTCTCCCATTGTACTCAGCCTCGGTGAGGTCACAGCTGGAGTACTGCATTCAGTTTTGGGCTTCTCAGTTCAAAAAGGATGTGGAGAAGCTTGAGAGAGTCCAGAGAAGAGCCACGTGCATGATCAGAGGTGAGGAAAACAGACCTTATGACGAGAGGCTGAGAGCTATGGGACTCTTTCGCATGGAAAAGTGCAGGTCAGGGGCGATCTGATTGCCACCTATAAGTTTATCAGGGGCGTACACCAGGATCTGGGGGAACGATTGTTCATCAGAGCACTCAAAGAGATGACAAGGTCGAACGGTTATAAACTCCTGCAAGACCGTTTCAGGCTGGACATAAGGAAGAATTTCTTCAGTGTCTGAGCCCCCAAGGTCTGGAATATTCTGCCATCGGAGGTGGTTCAAGCACCTACACTGAACGCCTTCAAGAGAAATTTGGATGCTTATCTTGCTGGGATCCTATGACCCCAGCTGACTTCCTGCCCCTTGGGCAGGGGCTGGACTCAATGATCTTCTGAGGTCCCTTCCAGCCCTAATGTCTATGAAATCTATGAACTCTGCAGCAGGATATACAAATATTATCCTGCTGTGGAGTGAAAAAAAACTCTGCAGCAGCACACGTGTAGACACTGCCCTGGTTGGTTGGGGCATGATGGTGCTTCAGTGCAGGGGCTGTCTGTGGGCTAGCCCCATGCAGAAGTACTCTTGTGCCCCAGCCAGGCCCTCTGCAGCACACTGAGCCAGGGGGAGCAGCCCTGGGCTGGCAGGCTGACCCCTCCAGTCCTTCTGCCAGGCAGGGCTGTTCCAACCCTGTTCAATGTGCTGCAGTCCTGGGCACACGATCAAATCGCAATGAACTCCCAGGCCTATGTTCAAACAGCAAGCCCGGGAGCAATAAATTCCATTTGCATTAACTGCATGTGTAGACAGGTCTGGGAAGCAGAAAATTGCTATTGGGCTAGGTATTCACTATCACCATCTAATAGCAGTTCAATGGCACTGCAGTACTTAAAGGTGACCCTGTACCTCTAACTTGCCCTTCACAGTTTACATGCAGACACCTTTGATCCAGGATAATTGTGAACTGGTTTCCAATCAGTGACATCCTTGGAATGGTTCAAGTGTTATGTCTGTCCACTTCCTATATATGCATAAGTATGTGCATGCACTTGTAAGGCAACTTTTCAGTAAACTGGGATAGAGATAAGCAAAAATTTTGGCTAAATATTTTATTTGGTTAAAAATGCATACTTGGGTTTACCAAAACTATTTGCAAACTCATGTCAATTTTTTTGTTTCAACAAAAAAAAAAAATTGCTTAAAAATTAGAAAAGATCTGAAAATTTGGGTTTTCATTTTAATTAATGTTTGGTTTTAAAGTTCAATTAATTAAATTAAATGTTAAATATAAAGCCCTGAAAATGGAACATTTCATTCAATCCAAAGCAACTTTTTTTCTTTTTTCTCTTTCTTCCTTTTTCCCCCACACTAGAGGTAGGGAAACAAAAAACAATTATTTGCATAACTATACTTGGGACTGTTTTGCAGAGTTCTGTGCATTTGTGGAATGGAATATGGTGCCCATTTGAGTCAGACCAAGTAAAACTGTTTTGAAATCCCAGCAGGGTAAAGTGTCAGAGGAAAAGGAATGGGATGGATTGAAGTTGTGAATACTGCTCATGGCCTGGCTGTGGACTGACTATGCCTTTTGCAAACTGGCTTGTAACCTGGATTCTTTGGGTTGATCTGGTGTTTTAAAAGTGACGTGGGTGATCTTAGTGATAGTGACACCTAACTGGAAGTTTGTTTGACATGGGATTATTTGTTCATTTCTCTGTGTGCATTATAATGCACAATATTTCACAATTTTACAATTCTTTTATACATTACTTAGGTCTTGTTTCTGATTTCATTCTGATCCAAAATTCCATCCTGGCCTTGAAAACATCCTGGAAGAAATAAGCATTGCTTCTGGCATTTTTTGATTTGTTATGTTTCTGATTGGCTATACTCATTTGCACAAGAGCTAATGGGGGCTCAAAGTTTAAATGAATGATATTCTGCCCAGGGAGTGATATCTGTGAACACAAAATTGGGGAATATGAGTCTCAAAACCATAAAATCACGCAATATTAGGGCTGTCAGGGACTTAACGAGGTCATCTAGTCCAGTCCCCTGCTCAAGGCAGAATCATCTCTGACTAAATCATCCCAGTCAAGCATCTGTCTAATTCTTCCTGAAAATTTACAGGGATGGAGATTCCATAACCTCCCTACATAGTCTGTTCCAATACTACCTTCATAGTGAGAAAATTCTTCTTAATTTCCAATTTAAATACTTCTACTGGAGTTTGAGGGCACTGTTGCTAGTCCTGTCCTCTGTGGGCCATTAGAAAGAGGTCTATTTCCATCCTTTTTGCAATAGCCCTTCAGGTATTTGAAGACTGTTATCAAATTCTTCCTCAATTCTCTGCTCTCCAGCCTAAATAACATGAGTATTCAAGTTCAAGATGACACCAAACCTACAGCAACTTGAGAAATGGGCCCCAATTCTTGCTGGGGGAGAATTTCAGCCTCTAGGAAGCATGTGACTTAATAATCCAAGATGTTTTAGTCTTTGCTAATGAACACTGTTTCCCCAGCTTCTAATCATTTTTGTCACTCTCCACTGGATTCTTTCTAATCTGTTCACATCTTGCTTGAAGTGTGGGACCCAAAACTGGACATAGTACTCCAGAGTACCTCAGCAGTGCCAAATAAAACAAAAGGATCACTTTCCTTGATTTGCAAGTGATACTTCTGTTAATAGAACCCAGTATAGTGTTGGTTCTTTTTTCAATAAGATCACATTGTTGTCTCATTCAGCTTGTGATCCACTATAACCCCTAGGTCCTTTTCTGAAGTACTGAAACTTAGCCAATCATTACCCAGTTGATATTTGTACATGCAATTTTTGCATCCTCTGTGCAGGACATTGCACCTGTCTTTGCTGAATTCCATCTGACTGATGATGGACCATTTCTCTGGTTTATCTAGGTCACTTTGGATCCTAATCCTACCCTCCAGAATGTCTGCAAGCACCCAACTTGATATCATCTATATATTTGCTAATTGTGCCCTCATTCCCATCATCCAAATCATTAATGGAGATGTTAAACAATATGGGGCTCAGGACACATACCTAAGGAATCCCATTTGATACCACATCCCAACTAGATATTGAGCCACTGATGACTGACTACTCATTGGGTACATGTACACGAGACATTTACTGCAGAGCTGCCTAATTAACCCAGCAGTGAAGTCTCAATGTCTACACGTGTGGCCCTGTTAGGCCACAGGAAACTAACGAACTCCACTGCAGATTAGTATTTGTAAATACAAGTACTATCCTGTGGCAATGTTTTTTAGTGTGCAGCAATGCACGTGTAGATGCTAGCGGGGCTGGCTGGAGCATGAGAGTGCTTCAGTATGGGGCTGCCTGCTGACTAGCCCCACACTAGAGCACACTGAGCCAAGCCAAAGCAGCCCCAAACTGGCAGGCTGACCCCCTGGATCCCCTGCCAGCCGGGACTGCTCCAACCAAGCTCAATGTGCTGCGGTCCCGGGTACACATGAAGACACAGCACCCAGGAGCAACAAACTCTAGCACGATATGTGCCAGAATTTATTGCTTTGTGCTAATACCACGTGTAGATGCACCCGTTGAACACAATAACCCTACCAGTCATGTACCTGCCTTACAGTAGTTTAATCTAGTCTGTATTTCTTTAGCTTGTTAACAAGAATGATGTGGAAGACCAGTGTCAAAAGTCTTGCTAAAGTCAAGGTATATCATATCCACTTCTCCTCTCTCCTCCTGCCCTCCCCCCAACCATATCCACAGAGTCTGTCATCTTATAGAAGGAAATCAAGTTGGTCAGACATGTCTTGCTCTTGATGCATCTATGCTGGCGGTTTCTGATTACCAGAGATCCGGGTTTTCCACTCGCCATGGAAAAACATGGTAAAACCCTGATTTTCTCATTTTAAGGAGAAAAACCCAGATTTTTCTCCTTTAAAGGAGAAAAACGCAGGAAAGGATGGGTTTCCCCTTGCAGGCTAGCAAAGTTCCAGTCTGCAAGGGGCTGGGGCGATTAGGAAGAGGGCAGTCAGGCAGAGGGTGCCATATGCACATGCACACGTACACATGCACATGGCAGCCTGGAGAGCAGCATCATACAGGTAAGTCTGGAGGGAGAGGGGGGAAGGATTGAGGCCCCCATAGTGAGGGAGGGAAGGACGGAGGGAGGTGGGCAAGTCTGTGGCTGGGGCTGCTGCTGAGCTGGGGCAGTGTGTGGGGCTTGGGGCCCACAGCTGGAATGCGTGGCTGCAGGGCCCAAGCAAGGAGTAGGATGGAGCCAAGGGCAGCTTGTCAGGGGGCAGTGGGAGGTGGGGGGAGCTCTCTACCCACTGCTACACATACTCCTGGGGGGCCATGGGCGTATATGCCCCACAGATATGGGCATGGATCAGGGATGGGCTGCCTGCTGCAGGCTCAGGCCTCCCCACCCTGTTGTTCTCTTCCTAGGACCTCTGTGGCCCAGCAGGCAGGACCTGGCACAGCTGTCACCACGAGCCCCGTGTTGCTATGGCAAGGCACCCCCTGCCTGCCCAACAGCAACGGGGGGGGGCAGCACAGAGTTGTGGCCCTCCCTGCTGCTGGGGAGGCAGGGGGCACCTTGCCATGGTGGTGTGGGGCTCGCAGTGGCACCATTGAGCTTTCCTATCTGGTCCCACTCTGGCCTACCATGCCAGGTCTCACCTGCTGGGCCACAGAGGCCATGGGGACAGTGCATCAGGCTAGGAAGCCCCAAGTGTGCAGTGGGCAGCCCGCATCACTCCCCCTCCCCCACCATGGGCTCCGGTCCAGTCATGCTGCCCACTGGGGAGGGGGACTTGGGCTCTGCACTTTGCTCTGCCACAGCAACTGCTGCCTCCCACAGGCGGCAGCCGGGACTCAGGAACTGCTGCAAGGGGCAGGGGGCTGCAGACCCAGATCCCTGGTCTTGTAGCCTTGGCAGCTGGGGTCTCCCTCTGACACGGCTGGGGAGGTGGGAAGCTGTGGGTGGGGACTGAAGGGCAACCAGCAGGGCTGGGAGGGGGCTGGGAGTCAGAAGTGAGGGGCACCAGGGTGGGGAGTGAAGGGCAATGGTATGGGCAGGGTACTGGCACATCAGGGCTTATTTGCACCACAAAGCAGTGGAGGGCAGGGACAGCTGCAGTTGGACCCACCTCCTGCTGAGCGAAGGGGGTAGGAGGAGCTCTGATTTTCAGTGATATAAAACCCAAAATCAAATGTCAATACTGATAGGTATTTAGAATTTATTATAATGATTGAGGCACTGGTAGGCTTCCAAATTGCTTTAAAATTGTAAATATATCAATAAAACATTGTGTTCAACTGATAGGTATTCACTATATATAGTGGTGTTTCATTTTAATCACAGAAAAATGTGGATTTGGGGGGTTTTGATCAGAGAATTTGTGATTTTTAAATAGAGAACACCAGGTTCTCTGCTGATCACCTTGTGCTCCTCAAGGTGCTTTGAAACAGAATCCTTGATGACCAGCTCCATAATCTTTCCAGATATTGAGGTCAGACAGATTTAGTCTGTACTTCCCCAGATCCTCCTTCTTCCCTTTGTTAAAGAGGGGAGCTATATTTGCCCCTTTTCCAGTCATCCAGAATCTTAGATGAACTGCACAAATTCACAAAGATTACTTCAGCTAAATCCTTCAGTTCCCTAAGGTGCATCCTTTCTGGCCTTGCCACCTTGAAAGCATATAGACTTTCTAAATAATCCTTAGTTTGTTCTTCCTCTACTTTAGGCTTGTTTGGCTCCTCCCCATCTTTGCTGGCAACTGCACTCATGATCTGGAAGCTGACTTTATTTGTGAAAACTGAAGTAAGGCAATAAAACTTCAGCTCTGTCCACATCACCTGTAACTACTGTCTTCTGCATTCAGTGAAATACCATTTTCCTTGGTCTTCCTTTTACTTTTGACATGCTTGTAGAATCCTTTTATTGTGTTATATGTCCCTTACCAGTTGCATCTCTAATTGTACCTTGGCCTTCCTGATGTTTTTTTCTTGTGTGACCATGCCATATCCTTATACTCTTTCCTAAGAATAGGACCAGGTTTTTGAAGTTTTACTGGATTCCTTTTTGAGTTTCAACTCATTGAAAAGATTGCTGTTTAACTGGGCTGGTGTCCTGTTGCATTTTCCTGTTGCTGGTCTCCTGTTGCATTCTTCTGTTACATCATGGTAGCCTGCTCCTGTGCCCTTAATATGACCTCAAAAGTATAGCCAGTTCTCTGGCACTGCATTTCCTTTCAGACTTTCCTCCCAGGGGATCCTGCCTACCATTTCAATGAGTTTGTTAAAGTCTGATTTTATGAAGTCCATTGCCTTTATTCCACTGCTCTTTCCTTCCCTTATTATGCTGAACTTTTATTATTTTGTTGTGGATGCGTCTACATAAGCCAATGTTCAGTAGCTAAAAACACTGTGCAGCAGCATGTCACAGCATCGACAGTGCTAATAAACTACTTGGCAGGATTAGGTTACTGCACAGTAGCATTACCTAAAAGACATTTGCTCGTGCTACTGCACAGTAACTCCCGTTACTGCATAGTTATTTAGTACTTGCTAATATAGGCTGCTTGTGCACATGACAGGGGTCTTTACACAGACATATACTGGGCCCCAGGTCCCACACACTGGGCTCCAAGCCTGCACACACTCTTGGGGCCCCACCCCCACACTTCAGGGCTCCACTCCATTCTGGGCTACAAGCCCACACACATAGGGTCTCCAAACCCACCTCTGGGATCAGGGCTCCAAGCCCTGTCCCCAAGCCCTCCCTGGGCTATCCCCTTATCCCTGGCCCCAGGAGCTTCCTTAATAGCTCCTCAAGACTCAGGGCCCAACCCCCTGGAGCTTCATGCTGGCTCCTATATGCAGCCTCAGACCTCCACCGAGATTCTGGGCACTGCCACAGGTCCCTCCACAAACCTGGGCCCTACCTCAGTACTTGGTTTTCTCTCCTTTGACCTTCTACTCAAAGGCTTTCAACAGGTGCAACTCCTACTTCATGCTGCACCTTAGAACATGTGTGCATCCTCCTCTGCCCTCTCCCCCGGCCCTGATTGTCTTTCCTGAACAAATGCTACCCATCCACGATAGGACTTATTTCAGTCATGTCAACTATTCTACCACATCTCTATTATTATCTCAATTACAACATAATTCCACAATTATATTGAAACATCCAATTCTTTCTGCTTATTTTCCATGCTTCTTGCAGTAGTATATAAATATTTTGGGTAACAATTGGTTGATTGTCCTAACCTCTCTCTGAGAATATTACTAAGACTTTCCCCGTTGCTCCCTCTAACTAGATTTTCTTGTTTTGTTTTGTTTTGTTTTTTAATCCAGGTCTCCTGCCTCTTTACTTACCTCAGGCTTTTGTCTCCATTCCCCTGTGAACTTAGTTTAAAGCACTCCTCACTAGGTTAGCAATCCTGTGCAGGCTTTCTTCTTCCTCTTTTTGAGGTGGACCCCACTTCTTCCTAGCAGTTTCTCTTCTTGAAGCACTACCCCATGGTCAAAGAAGCCAAAACCCAGCTGATGACAACATCTATGCATCTGTGTGTTGATTTCCAGGATGCACCTGCTTCTACTTGAGCCTTTACCTTTGACTGGAAGGATTGCTGAGAACATAATCTGGGCCCCTGAACCTTTCACCCTTGCATCCAGAGCCATGTAGTCACTTTTGATCTGCTTAAAGTCACCCCTGTCAGTATCATTAGTGCCCACGTGGATGAGCAGCACAGGGTAGTAGCTAAAGGGGTAGATGTCTCATCAGTCTTCCCATACCATCTTGGATGAAGGCTCCTGGCATGCAGCAGACCTCCAGAGCCAACATCTCAAGCTGTTAAATGGATGCCTCCATCCCTAGTAAGTGGACATCAACAATCACCATCATGCATCACTTCCTCTTGGTGGACACCAAGAGGAGACAGAAGAGTGCTTTCTGCTGCCAGAGGTGATAAGCTGACAAGCTCTGGCTGCAGCAACCCTGCCCTCTCATGGGTGGAAGCCAGGGCTCAGGTGTTGCTGAGGGAGTCAGGGGGCTGCAGGGCCTGGCCCTGGTCCCGTAATCCTGACAGCTGGGGGCCCCTTCAGCCATGGGGTGAAGACCACATAACACATTGAGAGCTTCAAGTGTGGCCCACTACAGCAAATAGGTTGAGAACCACTGATCTAGTCAGATCTTCTCTAAAATATGACCCTTAACATTCCTCCTAGTTACCAATGTCCTGATTTCAATACTTTACGTTCACAGAAAATTTTTCAGAAATGTCTCCAATGCTGGTCTGAACATACCAAGAGGTAAAGAATCCACTCCTTCCTTTGATACTTTCTTCCAATGCTTACCAGCCCACCTGTTAAAAACTGTGCCTTTTCAGACTTTGTCTGGCTTCAGCTTCCAGTCATTCATTTTTGTTGTCTTTCTCTGATGAACTAGAGTCTTTTTAGTACCTATTTTCTCTCTCTCAAGACACTTGTGAACAGTAATCAAGTCATCTCTCAGCCTGTTTTTCATAAAATTAACACTGAGTTCCTTAAGTCTTTCATTAATGCATGTTCTTCAGCACTTGGAGTAAGTGCAGTGGGGTGGTGTGGGATGAACTGTGTAGTAAGGTATGGAATCACACCAAGGCAGGATGGGGTAGTTTACTTCTAACCATTTCTAAATTGCCTCCCTTTATGGTGTAAGGTGAGTGCCTCCCTTTACAATGCAGCCAGCTCAACCCTGTAATCTACTGCAGAAATGCCCCTGGGACACAGCTCCTATAATAGTGACAGTGCAGTGTACTCACTGCATTGGATGCCTACAGCACTGCTGCCCCTGGGAATTGCTTGCTTATCTTAATGAACTTTCATGGCACTGCTTCCTCATAGTAGTGGTCTCCTGGGCACTACTCCTCTCCAGTACCGTTCCATAGATGTTATAGATGTTACATAGACATTAGGGCTGGAAGGGACCGTGAAGATCATCAAGCCCAGCCTCCAGTTCCCTTCAGGTATGATCCCTTCCAGTGACTAAGAGCATTATGCCCCAAGAATGTTTTTTTCTTACAACACCATTCTCTTTGCACACTGCTTCCCTATACTGCAGCACAGCTGAGATGCGGCTTCTCTACAGTGTCAATATTTTTGGGTACAGATCCCCAATGGCAGTAGACAAACTGGAGGATTGGGCAAAAAAAAAATCTCGTCAGGTTCAACAAGGGCAAATGCAAAGTCCTGAAGAATCCCATGCACCTGTACCGGCTGGGGACTGACTGGCTGGGCAGCAGCTCTGCAGAAAAGGACCTGGGAGTTAGAGTGAACAAGAAGCTGAATATGAGCCAGCAGTGTGCCCTTGTTGCCAAGAAGACTAACGGCATACTGGGCTGCATCGGTAGGTGTATTGCCAGTAGGTCAAAGGAAGTGATTATTCCCCTCTATTCAACCCTGGTGAGGCCACATCTGAAGTACTGTGTTCAGTTTTGGCCTCCCCACTACAAAAAGGAAGTGGACAAATTGGAGAGAGTCCAGCGGAGGGTAACAAAAATGGTGAGGGGGATGGGGCACATGACTTATGAGGAAAGACTGAGGGAACTGGGCTTATTCAGTCTAGAGAAGAGGAGACTGAGAGGGGATTTAATAGCAGCCTTCAACAACTACCTGAAGTTGCAGCAAGGGAAGTTTAGGTTAGATATTAGGAAGAATTTTCTCACTAGGATGGTAGTAAAATATTGGAACAGGTTATCCAGATTGCTGGTGGAAGCTCAATCCTCAGAGGTTTTCAAAACCAGGCTAGACAAAGCTTTGGCTGGGATGATCTAGTTAGGGATGGTCCTGCTTTGAGCAGGGGGTTGGAATAGATGACCTCCTGAGGTCCTGCCCAACCCTTTCTGTGATTCTATGATTAATGCCCCGGGATCCAGAGCCATGCCAAATAGTGGCTCTGGCAGCCATGGGAATTAATGTCACCACTCACAGGTTGTTCTGCCCATGGAAAGTCGCACTGTCCAGTTCTAATCCATGAAACAGTCCAGATGCAACCCACAGGCCCCAGTGAGTTTGACATTCCTGGGCTAGAGGATTCTCCCTTGGGTTTCCAGTAAGAGGCTGATGACTGATGTCTCTTTCTAACAGCAAGTCAATCCTCCTGGAAGGCATATTCAGCATGGTTTACCAGGAGCTCAGAAGCACCCTCTCAACACTTTCCATGCTGAGTCTTTGAAAATTTCCTTTTCATGATTCCCAGACCCTCATTTTGAACCATTCAGAAATCAGCCTGTTCACCTGACCCACAGTCTCATTTAGAAGGCAAACCTGGGCCATATATTGCCAGAAGTAATACAGAAGTTCCTAGCCAAGGAAAGAGAAACCATCAAGGCTGTCTTCCTTCAGTTTACCATCCCAGCTTCTATTAACTGCAGACAGATAGAGGTCAGACAGCTAGGCATGCAGAACAGCATAGCGGAGTACTAATTTCACTCTCCAGTTCTTGGGACAAGCTTGTAAACAGGGATCTAATTTTATAGGATGAAGCAAAGTGCTACAGCAGGTAAATAAAGAAATCTAGAGGCTGAAAGCACAATGACACAAATTGCTCCCCAGGGTCCATATCAGTCACTAGAGCACCCAAAGAGAACTTTCAGGACCCTAACAGAAACATTTCAACAACTCTTAAAAGACATGGCTCTACTGTTAAAGGCCCAGACAAGTGGCTTCAAAAATATCACTATAACACCCAAGCAGATGGCTACTGGGACCAATAATATCACTACAGCATCCAGACAGATGGTTTTCTGAACTCAGTACCATCAGTACACTATCCAGACAGATGGCTCTCCAAACTTAACACTCACTACAACACTCAAACATATGGCTTCTGGGACCTAACACCATCAGTTCAACACCAGACAAACAGATCTGGAAACCAAAACTTATACTGATGTCTATGAAGATGGTTCTGGGCACTCAGTGCCATACCTTCAACTATATGGGCACCTAGGAGGCAATACCAGCTTTTATAACATCTAAAAGGACACAGACCCTGACAATGCAGACAGATTTCTCTCTGGCTTTACACCTGCAGCAAAAATACACATAAAAACAACTCCCTAGAATAAACAATGAGACTTACAACACCAGGGCTAGGGACATAAACTGGTTTAAGTGATCAGAAACTGGTTTAAACCTGTAACAGTACAGACATTCAGTGCACATAAACCAGCTTCGAAATGGCTGAAACTGGTTTGAGATAAACCTGGTAGTATGAATGTAGTATCAGATTTAACTGATTTGGCTCAAACTGGTTTATGCAATGTCTATCCCAGACCCCTTCCTGGTTTAACTTAAACCAGAGTCCCCCAGCAACCCTGGGTTCTCTTGCTCCATCCCAGCAGGGCTGGCCCTGCCTCTCTGTTCCCCAGCCCAAGGAGGGATAGGTAGGGGTGGGGGATCTGGCCAGAAAGGGCTTTAATTCCCCCCTCTCTGTCCTACTGGCAGGGACCAGAGCTGGGTCTGCTGGGCACTGTCCCCTCATTGCTGCAGCAACAGGCCATCATGGCATCTGAGGCAGAGGGTGGGGGGGATTATTCTCCCCTCTACCCCCGCTGCCCCATGGGGACTGCAGCTGGGTCTGCCTGCCCTCACTGCTGCCACCGCAGAGTGGCACAGAGCAGAGGAATAAGCCCCCTCCTGTCCCCTCCTCCAGATGCCAGAGGGAAGGGGAATAACCCCAACCCCTACCCCTCTAAGGGGCCCTGCAGAGCGGTGTCTGGCCCCACCAGGTGGGGGTTGGCTGGGAAGCGTGCTTCCTGGGCCAGCTCAGAGGTGTCGGCAGGCCCTAAGCCCAGCAGCCACTACTGCCATGCCTCCCGCCCTGTGCAGCACACATAGCTATGAACCGGCCAGGGTAGGGGGCTGTTCTGTTCCTAGCTGCCACTTCCATGGCTGCATCACGCCGCTGTAGGGGGAGGTGCATGGGAAGCTTCTGCCCCACACGTGGAGCTCTGTCTCCAACTCCCAGACACCTTGGGAGGTGGAAGGCATCTGGAGGCTGCAGCTGGAGTTCCATACGTGGGGCAGAAGCCACTGGGCTGAAGCTCCCCTCCCCCTCCCCCTGCTGCCTCCCGGAGCGACTCAGGAGCAGCAGAAATGGGAGGAGGAGTAACCGCTGCAGGTGAGGGGAAGTTGGCTTGGCCTGACAGGGGTGTTTTTCTCCCCTTACCCCCAGTTGTGACTCCTGCTGCACTGTGCAGTGCCACTCAGGGCTGGGGGAGCTTCCATCAGCCCAGCCCCAGGCAGCGCTGCACGGTGCGGCAGGAGCAGCAATGGGGGAGCACATGGCAGACCTGGTTCAGGTCCTTGCTGGTGGTAAAGAGAATGGGGAATTAAGATTTCATGGATTTCATAGACATTAGGGCTGGAAGTGACCTCAGAAGATCATCGAGTCCAGCCCCCTGCTGGAAGGCAGGAAGTCAGCTGGGGTCATAGGATCCCAGCAAGATAAGCATCCAATTTTTTCTTGAAGGTATTCAATGTAGGTACTTGAACCACCTCCGATGGCAGGCTATTCCAGACCTTGGGGGCTTGGACAGTAAAGAAATTCTTCCTTATGTCTAGCCTGAAATGGTCTTGCAATAGTTTATAACCATTTGACCTCATCATCCCTTGCGCTCTCGTGAACACATGTTCCCCCAGATACTGGTGGTCACCCCTGATAAACTTACAGGTGGCCATCAGATCACCCCTGAGCCTGCGCTTTTCCAGGCTAAAGAGCCCCATAGCTCTCAGCCTGTCATCTTAAGGTCTGTTTTCCTGACCTCTGATCATGCGCGTGGCTCTTCTCTGGACTCTCTCAAGCTTCTCCACATCCTTTTTGAATTGTGGGGCCCAAAACTGGATGCAGTACTCCAGCTGTGGCCTCACCAAGGCCGAGTACAAAGTGAGAATGACATCCCAGGATTTGCTTGAGAAGCATCTATGGATGCAAGCTAGTGTTTTGGTCGCTTTACTAGCCGCAGCATCGCATTGAAGGCTCATGTTCATCTTGTG
>NW_005842869.1:128810-129414 GCF_000455745.1 Alligator sinensis
GCCTCTTTAATAAACTTTTCTAAGACCTTCCCTGGGATAGAGGTCAGGCTGATGGGCCTATAGTTTGCCGGATCCACTTTCCTCCCTTTGTTGAAGATAGGCACCACATTGGCCTTCTTCCAGTCTTTGGGCACTACACCAGAGCGCCAGGAGTTCTCAAAGATCCGTGCCAGAGGCTGGGCTATAATACTAGCCAGCTCCTTGAGTACCCTGGGTGTGTAGATTGTCAGAGCCAGCTGACTTGAAAATATCCAGCCTCTCAAGGTGTTCCTTCACGAGATCAGCATTGATGGAGGGCAGGGGTTCTCCCTCACCTGGAGCTCCCTGTCCCGCAGTGGGCATAGGCGTCCCACGGGACTGATGAAAGACCGACGCAAAGTACCCATTTAATAGGTTGGCTTTTTCCTGGCCATCAGTTGTCCTATCTGGTTTAGCAGGGGTCCAATGTTGCCCTTGCTTTTCCTCCAGCTCCCCACATATCTGAAAAAGGACTTTTTATTGTCCTTGATACTCGAAGCTAGTTGGAGTTCATTTGCAGCCTTGGCTTTCCTGGTTTGCTCCCTGCAGGACCAGACCAGTGCAGAATATTCCTCCTTGGAGATGA
>NW_005842869.1:132423-135694 GCF_000455745.1 Alligator sinensis
TATGCAGGGGGTCGGACTCGATGATCTATTGAGGTCCCTTCTGACCCTAACATCTATGAATCTATGAATCTACGAATGTCTGGGTAGTTGAAGTCACCCATGACAACCAGGTCCTTGAGCATGCGGCCTCAGCCAGTTCCCGGGCAAACTCCTGGTCAAGCTCTTGACTTTGGGTGGGAGGTCTGTAGTAGACTGCCATCATTGTGTCCCCTGTGCTGTGTTCCCCATTGAGTTTAACCCAGAGGGTCTCCAGTTGTCCACCCTGGTCGCCAACATCAGCTTGCAGAGACGCAGAGCTTTCCTTAACATAGAGAGCTACACCCCCACCCCTTTTATCTAAGTCATCTCTCCTGTATAGGGTATAGCCGTCTATATCCATGGTCCAGTCACGGGTGGAGTCCCACCAGGTCTCCGTTATCCCTATGACATCGTAATTATTTGTGTTAAGCAGGAGGACGAGTTCCTCCTGCTTATTCCTCCTTAAGCCACTTTCTGATCGTTTCAGCCCAGACTGGCCATGCCCCTCAACCCAGCACAGCTCCCCTGCAGGCAAGGGCATGCTCTAGTGCTCCCCAGCTCCTGGCCTGAACAACTGCATGCATGTACCTGCATTTCCTCAGTTCAGTGGGGATGTCTGTATTGTTATAAACTGGTTAGACTAGCCCACAAAGGTCGAATCCAGCTTTTAGGCTCCAGCTTTCTGAATGTCTGTCCCTAGTCCAGAAGACTCCCTTAGCACCAAAAATTGGCACCAAAAGCACCCAGAGAGAATAAATGGCTTATACAATGCCCAAACATCCAAATACAACAAAAGTGCTCCTTAGAGTATACAGCTTTTGCAATACCATGTGGGAACTATGTGGGTCATTAGCCTGCACTGAAGTCTATACCACCAATATCTTATCTACTGTTGTTACAGATCCAAACTAAAGTTAGCTGTATTGCACTTCCATATTCATTCCAATGCATAGAGGTGGTCACGGATACATTACCACTAAGACAGAAATCTAATCCAAACCAGTTATCAGCCCTTACAGTACTCAAAACTCTCCCAATTTTAAATAATTTAAAATAATAATTACATTATCAAAACTAGGCTGCAGAACCACTGTTAGGGTTGCAAAATCAAGCACTTCAAAGTTAGGAAATGACAATTACAATTTCCCATGCAGACTTAATACAGCCCATTATATCTATGCATTATGATCAGAGATCTGGGTTTTCCGTTTCCCACGAGAAAACAGAGAAAAAATACGGATTTCCCCCTAAATCAGAGGAAACCTCAGATTTCTCATTTTTATTGAAGGAACCCACGGATTTTGCAGTTTTGCAAAGTGCTCTCTGCAGGCTGGCAGTTTCAGCCTTCAAGGGCCTGAGGGGGAGCAGGAGGAGGGTGGTCAGGCAGGGAGTGCTATGTGGATGTATATGCACATGGCCACCAGGCAGCCTGGAGAGCATCTCCCACAGGTAAGTGACAGGGGGGATTGAGGCCCCCATAGGGAGAGAAGGAGGGAGGGAGTTGGGCAGGGCTGGAGCTGGGAATGCTGCCCAGCCAGGCAGTGAGTGGGGCTTAGGGCCTGGGGCCTCAATGCATGGCCACACGTCTCTAGCGGGAGAGCAGGATGGGGCAGCTCATCTGCAGGGCAGGGAAATGGGGCCAGCTGCCCACCACTGCTTGTTCTCCCAAGGGGGAACCATGCCCCCCAGATCAGGAAGCGGGTGGGCATGGGATGCCCATTGTGGGCTCAGGCTCCCTGCCCTGTTGCCCTCCCTTGGGGCCTCTGCAGCCTAGTGGGTGCAACCCAGCACTGCAGGGAACAGCAGATCCGCACAGGGAACCTGCTTGCTTCTGTGAGCTCCATGCTGCCCTGGTGAGGAGTCTCCTGTCTGCGTGGCAAAAGTGAGGGGCGCAACCCCATGCCACCGCCCCTGATACTGCCATGTGCGCAGGGGATGCCTCACCAGGGCAGTGCAGAGCTTGTAGCAGCAAGCAGCTAGCTACTTCATGCAACTCCGCTGGGTTGCACTTGCTGGGCTGCTGCAGCCCTGGAGGAGGGCAGCAGGGCGGAAGTTCGCAGCAGGCAGCCTTAAGCCTGCCCCTGACCTAAGTATAGATCCGGGGGACATGGGTCCCCCCTACCCCTCCCAGAGTGCGTGCAGCAGCAGGGAGCAGGCCCCACCCTTGGAGCCTGGAGCAGGCAGGAGTAGGGGGGGAGCCAGGCTTCACTTTATTGCAGCAGCCACCACCTCCTGACAGGGGCAGGGGGCTGAGCACCCCAGACCCTGGCCCCATAGCCCTGAGGGTGGGGGTGAGGGGCACCAGCAGAGCTGGGGGGTTGGGGGGAAGTGAGGGGCCTTTCATTTTGATCAGGGATTTTGCAATATTTATCAGAGAATTTGCCATTTTTTATCATAAAAAACCAGGATCCCTAATTACAATACAGCCTTTAATTACAGGATCATATTCTTTTTTTTACCACAAAGCTCTCATCTCATTCAGTGCATAAGATAGAGCTGCCCTGGGGATGAGTCATGCATATGTAGTACAGGACCCCTACTTCATTTGTTGACAATTGAGTTTGACAATATTCTTGTATGATAAGGTGACAGGGTCTGTGGATGTGATAGTGGGAGAGTACTCTGGGAGAGTAGTGGATGTGATATGCCTTGACTTTAGCAAGGCTTTTGACATTGTTTCCCACAACATTCTCAGTAGCAAGAGAAGGAGATGGAGACTAAATTAAAGTACTGTAAGGTGGATATCTAAGAGTTGAATTATCATGTTCAATGAGTAGTCATCCATGTCTCAATGCTTAATTGGGAGGAGTTAGTGGGGTTCCCTGGGGGTCTGTCCTGAGTCCTGTATTGTTTAGCACAGTATTACCATACCTTTAATCAGCACAGACCAGATACATGGTACAGGGTGGGTTTGAATCCAGTCCATGGCCCCAGTCTGATACGTATAGGGCCAGGCCAGCAGGTACTGGATCAGGACCATATACCATAAAGAGAGGCATTTTAGAAATGGTTAGAAGTAAACTACCCCATCCTGCCTTCAAAGCTGTGCTTTCATGCTTTACTACACAGTTCATCCCACTCCACCCCACTGCACTTATTCCAAGTGCTGAAGAAAATGCATTAATGACTTAAGAGACTTAAGGAGCTCAGTCGGTTAATCTTATGAAAAAAAGGCTGAGAGATGACTTGATTACTTTTCACAAGTGTCTTCAGAGAGAGAAAATATCAGTACTAAAAGACTCTTTGGTTCAGC
>NW_005842869.1:135725-139872 GCF_000455745.1 Alligator sinensis
GAAAAAGACAACAAAAATGAATGACTGGAAGCTGAAGCCAGACAAAGTCTGATAAGGCACAGTTTTTTAACTGGTGGGCTGGTAAGCATTGGAAGAAAGTATCAAAGAAACAAGTGGATTCTTCACCTCTTGGTATGTTCAGACCAGCATTGGAGATATTCCTGAAAGATTTTCTGTGAACATAAAGTATTGAAATCAGGACACTGGTAACTAGGAGGAATGTTAAGGGTCATATTTTACAGAAGATCAGACTAGATCAGTTGTTCTCAACCTATTTGCCATAGCAGCAGCCATAGTTCTGTGTGTGCTGCTTCAGGCCCCACTGCCCTAGCCTTGGCCTCGTTCACTGGACTGGACCCTGCTGGCCCACCAGATTAGGCCCTGTTGCCCCTGCATGCTCCAGCCCCATGCATGCCAAATCAGGCTTCACTATCCCAGCTTTGTCCCCGCCCTGCACGTGCTGGCAGGATTCTTTGTGCTGAGGTATGTCATCTGGCCCACAAGGCTTGGAAATTTGGCGAGGGGAGAGTGGGGATCACATTAATTGCCATGCCTCCCCCTTGCCAAATTTCCATGCCCTTGGGGAATCCTGTGGACTGATTCCACTTGTCTCTGTGGGCCAGATCTGGCTTATGAGCCAGGGGTTGAGCACCCCTCATTTAACATCTTCAGCAATGATTTGGAGAATGAGATTGCATGCATGTTTAGCAAATTTGTAGATGACACCAAGTCAGATGGAATTGCAGACACTCTGGAAGGTATGGATAGGATCCAGAAAGACCTGGAAAAACAGTCTGCAGTCAATCAGAGATTCAACACAGACAAGTGAAAATTCCTGCACTTGGGACAGAATAATGGCACGCACAAATAAAGACTGGGGAATGCTAATAACACCAAAGTTACAGGTTTGATCTGTGGTTGGACTAGATAATCTCTTGAGAGCCCTTCCAGCTTTACTTCTCTATGAAATATGAATGACTGGCTAGGCTGCAGTTACAGGAGTTACAGTGGGCTATAAACTGAATGTGAACCAACAGTGTGCTCTTACTGCAAAAAAAGCTAACACCATACTGAGTATACTATGCTGTATTAACAGGAGTGTCACTTGCAAATCAAGCAAAGTGATTATTCCACTCTTTCAACAGTGGCAAGACTGGAATGGTGAGGCAACAGTGGTGATGCAGGAACCCTGGAGTTACTGCATTCAGTTTTGGGCCCCACACTTCAAGAAGGGTGTGGACAGATTAGAAAGACTAATGGAGATTGACAAAAATTATTAGAGGCCAGGGAAGCATAATTTATGAGGAAAGGCTGAAAGAACTAAGACTATTTAATGTGAAGATGAGAAGAATGGTGGGGGGGGTGGAATTGATAATTCTTCTAATATCTGATGGGTGATTATAGAGAGGATGGAGACAGACTCTTCTCTGTGGCTGTAAGGGACAGGACTAGGATAAATGGCCTCAAGGTGCAACAACAGAAGTTTAGACTGGTGATTAAAAGGAACTTTCTTACTCTGCTGGTGGTCAAGCATTGGAATAGGCTACCTAGAGAAGTAGTGGAATCTCCATCCCTGGACATTTTCAACAGCAGGTTCGATAGAAACATGGCTGGGATGGCTTAGTGAGGGACGATCCCGCCTCAAGCAGGGGGTAGGAGTATATGACCTCATGGGGTGCATCCCCACATGCAGAGATGTGCAATTGCAGTGGCAAAAGAAGTAGCAGCACAAATTTGTGCCTCTACTTTTTGCTGCTTCACACACCCCTGCATATGTGCTTTGGTTTGGGGCAAAATGCCCTGCTTTGGGGAAACAGCTCCTGGCATGCTGGAGCAGGTGGTAAGATGCTCTGGCCAGAGTGTCTCCAGGGAAGACTGAGCCTCTGTGTCTGCTAGTGCACACTCCTGTGGCATGAGCTGCACCTCTTTTTTGAAGGTTTGTTGTTTTTTTACTACCAGGATTTCCTGGTAGCAAATTTTGCTCCTGTGCTGCAAATTTGCAGTGCGGGGCACATTTTAACATACTGGACATATGGCTTGGGGCACCACAAAGAGGTCTGCAGCACCATCATCAACTGCACATGCTTATACGTCCAGATCCGGCCATGAAGTCCCTTCCAGCAGAAGAGTTTTCAGAGGCCTTAGCAATCATATTTACAAAGTCACAAAGTCATGGGAGACAGGTGAAATACCAGAGGACTAGAAAATGCCCAACACAGTGCTCCGCTAAAAAAATTAAAAACGGAGGACCCAGAAAACAATAGACTGATTAGCCTCACCACAACTCCTGGGAAGTTATGGGAGCATAGCATAAGAAAGTTAATTTGCAATCATCTGGAGAAGGAAAGGCTGATCATGAGCATTCAGCATGGATTCACTATGAACAAATCATGCCGCGCAAACTTGATCTTCTTCAACAAGATAACTAGTTGGGTGGATGGGGGGAACAGAGGGGATATACTGGATCTGGACTTCAGCAAGCCTTTGGACAAAGTTCCATATGACATTCTCATAAGCAAACTGGAAAAGTGAGCTAGATAAACTGATAGTAAGGTCAACAAATAATTGGCTCAACAGTCACAAGTAAAAGGTAATCATAAACAGCCATGTCACAATGGCAAGAGGTTTAAAGTGGAGTCCCATAGGAGTCTGTCCTGGGCCCAGTGCTGTTCAATGATTTGGATACTGAAATAGAAAGCTTTGGGGGAAATCTGCAGATGATACAAAACTGGGATGGACTGCAAACACACTGGAGGACAGGAGTGCAATTCAAAAGGATCTTCACTGATTGTAAACCTGAGCTGGAGCTAACAGGATCTGGTTCAATGATGACAAATGCAAGATGCTGCATCCTGAGAATAACCAAAAACACACATATAAAATGGGTGATAACTGCTGGATGACAGCACTATAGAGAAGGATCTAGAAGTCTTGATGGACTACAGATTCTATATAGGGAGTCTGCAGTGTAATGAGCCTGCACAAAAGGTGAATGTAGTTTTTGGCTGTATCAAAAGGATTATTAAGTGCAAGACGTGTGGTGATAGTGCTTCTTCACTCACCACTGGTTAAACCAGGTGCAGAATATTTTGTTCAGGTTTGGGCTCGGCATTTTTAAAAGGATGTGGAGAAGTTAGAGAAGGACCAGAGGCAGGCAACTAAGATGAGAAAGGGCTTGGAAAGCAAATTGTATGAAGAAAAGCTGAAGAGGCTAGGCCTGTTCAGCTTGCGAAAATGGTGCTCATGAGGGGCTGTGATAGCAGTCTTCAAATACGTGAAGGATTGCCATAAAGAAGAAAGAAAGCACTTTTCCTTTCTTGCTGCAGAGAGGAGGACACAGACCAATGGCTTTTAGTTGCAGCAAAGTAAGTATAGATTGGATATCCAGAAAAACTTCTTCACTGTTAGAATAATGAAGCAGTGGAACAGACTGCCTAGGGAAGTTGTGAACTCTCCATCACTGTAGACATTCAAGAAGAGGTTGGACAGCCACTGGTCAGGGATGATCTAAGCATAGCTATGCCTGTGTTCTACAATGGGTGTTTCCCATGCTTCTGGGCCCTGCTGGTTGCTCCCCCCTCCCCCACTTTCTGCTATATGTCAGGGTGTTTTTAAGTATTGGGTGGTGGCTATAGCAATGCTCTGCTAGGACCAAAGCCAGAGGTTCTTGGCTAGAGGGTATTGCTCCTTCATTTAGGGTCAGACCAACTGCTATATTTGGGATCAGGAAGGAATTTTACCCCATGGTCAAATTAGTATGGACTGTGAGGGTTTTTGCCTTCCTCTGCAGCGGGGGGGGAAGGGTGAGGGGACGACGGGGGGGGACGGGACACGGACGTCCCTCTCCCTGGGACCTCTTGAATATATATTGACAACTTTTTATAGAAGAAAGATATTGGCACCTGTGGTTCCCCTGCTTTACTAGTGGCAGGTTAGGGTGTTAGGTCAGTGTTGTGTCAGGGTTGACAGCAGCCTTATGTACAGTTTAGATCAGGCTTGTCTAACATGCGGCCCGCCTGCCTTGTCACTCCCCCAGCAGCTTCCTAATGGCTGCTGAAGGGCTGGGGAAGGGACAAGGTTCCCACACGCACCGCGTCAGCGCAGCGCAGCCTAGCCGGGTCCCTCGCGGGGCCAGACCCCTCCCTGG
>NW_005842869.1:140624-141906 GCF_000455745.1 Alligator sinensis
CGGCCCAGGCGGGTCCTGCAGCACCATGTCAACCCGGGCAGGGCACCGGCAGGCCGGGCGGGCCCCAAGTCAACCCCGGCCTGGCCCCGCAGCTTCTCGAGCACCAGGTCAACCCGTTTGTAGCCAAGCGGCTCCTGCAGCACCATGTCAACCTGGGCATGGCACCAGGCCGGCTAGGCACCAGGTCTGTAAAAATACTGTCCAGTGTTTGGATTGTGTTTGCTTCTGTTTCTCTTTGTGCAGGATTGGGGGTTCAACTTGTTACTACTTGTTAAAGATCTGTTACTAACAAGTTATTAATTCAATAAAAGTAAATCTTCTTGAAGATTATTCTCAAAAATGCCCATATTTTGTTGCTTTGATTAGTTTCCACTCTGGCTGATATATTTTCCATGTTTGATCTGTCGACTTGCATTATGCTTCTTTCATTCATTGAGAAGTGAGTAGAAGTGAAAGTGTTTATTTTAGTCAAGTGTTTGGTATTATTTCATTCTTGCTTTTATATTGTTTTTATTTTGGATTTTAAACCACATTTCCTACATGCCCCCTTCAACATGGTCTCCCCCACCTGCCACATGCCCTCTCCACTAAGTGGGTTTCCCTGCATCTCCCCTGCAGCTTCTCTATGGTCTCCCCCACACTACCGTTCACATGCCACCTCAAGCTCCTGTTGCCATACCGGCTGCCCTGACTTACAGGGGCACTTGAATCCCAGTACTCTGGGCTGCCAAGTCATGCCACCCTACCCCCAGCAGCAGGGACAGGAAGTGCAAGCTGGAGGAGATAGGGGAAACCAGGAGGCTCCAGAGGCAGCAACAACCAAACACTGGGGGAAGTGGTGCCCACGAGGACAGCCATTTGGACAGCCCATAGACAGTGAAAGTAGGAGGTGAAAATTAATAGGGAAATGCTTCCACAATGTTATAAAAAAGGCACAGCATGCTCACTTGTAAAACCCCTTGTGCAAGCAAAGCAGACGCTGAGTAAAACAACCATTTGTTTTTTTTATTTTACGAGAATCACTGCAGACATAGGACATGGAAGACATAGGAATGCTTTGGGATGTTGGTAATCAGTAGGGATCCCGGTTTTTCCTGCTAAAAAAAGTGCAAATTCTCTGATAAAACCCCCCAAAATCCATGATTAAAATTAAAGGCCCCCCACAGTCTGTCCCCCACCCCCAACCCTGCTGGTGCCCCTCACCACCACCCCCAGCCCTGCTCATGCCCCTCACTCCCCCCACAACAGCCCCCCAGCCCCACACACTCAGGGACCGACACAG
>NW_005842869.1:141945-169192 GCF_000455745.1 Alligator sinensis
GGAAAATAGGTGTGGGGGGAAGGGGCTGGGGGGAGCCAGATCAAGAAGGGATGGGGGGGGACAGTGTGTCTCTGTGCCTGCTCCCAGGAGCAAGGCTGGAGGAGTGAGGGCAGCAGTGCCCCTCTGCAGGCTGCACACATGCTGCCTGGTCGGCTGGCCGGGAAGAGGGTGGGGGTTCACACATGCCACCACTGCCCCACACTGCCACCACTGCCATGCCCCGTGCTGCTCTGTTGTGGCCAGTTGCACATGCAGCTCTGTGGGCAAGCGGCGTGGGGTGCGGCAGCAGCAGCATGGGGCTCTGGCAGCCGTGGTGTGTGACGCCCACTCCCCCGTCCAGTCGGGTGGTATGTGTGCGGCCTGCAGAGGGCACTGATGGGGGAGGGGGCTCATATGCCTCATGCCACTTGCCCACAAAGCCACAACTGCCCACGGCAAAGCAGCATGGGGCGGGGCAGCCATGTTGTGGAGCAGTGGCGGCCACCACATGTGAACCCCTTGTCCATCTGTCTGTCCAAGCAGCATGTGTGCAGCCCACAGAGAGGCACTAATGCTCTCGCCCCCCCCAGCCCTGCTCCTGGGAGCGGGCACAGAGACATACTCCCCGCATCATTCTCGATCTGGCTTCCTCCAGCCCATTCCCGCTCCCTCGCCCTGCCCTGCCCCGCCCCTTCCCCCCACACACACTTACCTTCTGGGGTATGTGTGACTGTTTCTGTGTCTGTGCCTGCATGTGTGTGTATATGTGTGTGTCTGTCAGAGAAACTCCTGCGGGAAGCTGGCTGGGGGCTGACGGAGGGGGATAGGAGGGGGAGGGGGAGGTGTTGGGGAAAACCCCACATGCAGTGCTTGCCCAGTCGGCGGCACATGGACTTGGAGTGGCATTATTGACCCGAGGGGGCTCTGCATCTCCATGTGCGGCTTCTCTGAAGAGCCGATACTGTGCCGCTCTGGATCCACACCGGTGGGCACTTCATGTTTTTCCCCAACACCTTCCCATTCCCTCAGCCCCCAGCCAGCTTCCTGCAGCCAGCTTTCCCCACAGCCAACTCAGTCCCCAGCCAGCTTCCCCCCCCCAGCCCTGTCCCACAACAGCCAAGTCCCACTTACCTCACAGGCTCCAGGAAGGAAAGGAAGTCTGAGGCAAGCCTTGGGTGAGTGAGAGCCTCAGGCCCCGCCCTTCCCCTCCCCCTCTTGATAGGGCTGGGAGTTTCTAACCCTTTTTGCAATTAGCTCTTGCAAGCTAGAACTCTGGTTTCTCTGCTAAAAGGTAAAATCCATTTTTTTCTCTGATAAAAACAGGAAATCCCTGGTTTTCTCTGTTTTTCCATGGGAAACAGAAAACCCGTATCTCTGGTGATCAGGCTTGGGAAGGATTCACCTTTTGCAGTAAGAGTGCTTAATAATAGCAGAAGTATGAGAAGAGTTAGATTTTGGCTTGGGGCAGAAACACCTTTCTGTGTAAAAGCAAGAGTACATGAGCCTGTAAGTGAAAATGAAATTGAAGGAGGGTTGGGAAGGGGGAGAAAAATATCCCATTCATGCTCAGGCTGTTAAAGCTGGAAGGTAACCTGGGAAAAGCCACAATCACCTGTAATACTACCGCTGCATTCTAGAATAGTTATTAGGAATGCAGGGCAGAGGGATGGAGGTACAGAAGCACTTTTCTCTATTCCAAAAATAAACCTCTTGTCCTACATGTGGTAGGAAGGAGGCAGCAGACATGACCAGAAGGGGTGAAGGAAGAATGTATAACCCCAGGACTTACTCTGGACATTGCTGCCCAAACAGTCTGAGTTTATATTACACCCAAATGGTACTAAACTCCTTACTACCTTCCAGTGGCATACAGCATGGTTATTGTGAGCCTTAAAGAAAGTCAAGTGCTTCAAAGAGCTTGAAAAAAAATTGAGACTAAACTAGCTGAACTCATAATCATAACATACCTGAGATCAGTACACTGATGCTGAGGAATTTGCCATAGCTCACAGCCTCCAGGAGACAAATGCAAAAGCAAGTGACAGGACCAGGATATATTTGACAATAGGGAAGTTCTGGGAGGCTACTATGACGCATGCTCTCTTCCTCAATCATACTTTGTAACAATGGAAAATGAGCAAGTATTTGTTTTTTAAATGTATGGAGGGAAGTGTCATTTTGTCTATTCAAAAGCACAATAAAGAAACTGGCTCGGCACAGATGAATCCCAGGTCAAATTGTTATTCTCCAGGTGATAGAGGCACTTGGTACGAGTTTGTACCAGTTGCAAACAAAAAATTATCTGCAAATGTCTTTCTAGGCAAACAACACCTGATAGCAACTGCTATGAAGGCTAATTTTAAGGACAGGGTTTAATGTGTCAGGTTCAGTTGGAAACATTAAAACAAAAACTTCTAAAATGGAAGAAAAAGTGAAAAAGAATTACCAGTATGTAGTTATTTCTAACTGGTATTGTCTTAACACAGTAATTTTGCAGCAAAAATCTCTTTGGTGTACTGTTTTGGTCTACTGTTTTTCATGTTCTTCATACTTATGTCCTCATATACCCTGCCATCTCCTCCCCTAAAATGTCTCATACACGCTCTCTTTCTTCACCCATAAAAATCACACAACAGGGTTTTCCCCCAACAAAATCATATCCTGTCTCTCCCAGAAAAAAACAGGCATCCACTTTTGTCACACATCTTTCAGCTATCCCACCCCAACCTCTCACACATCCATGTGAGTGGTGTTGCAGAGAATTAAAGACCACTGCTGATATTTATTGTAAAGTTAACATGAGCATGTAAAGCAAGGGTGGGCAAAATACAGCCCGCGGGCCAGATCCGGCCCACTAGGCCATTCCACCTGGCCCGCAGAGGCCTTAAAAATTTTAGAAAATTAATATTTATCTTCTCCTGGCTGCCTGTCAAAGATAACAAGGGCCAGGGACAGTAGGACCCAGGGGGAGGCAGGGGTAGAACTAAACAGCTGCAGCAGCAAGTCCGGCCTGACTCCACACCCTCCGCACCCCCACCCCAGCTCTCCACACCCCAATCCCCAGCCAGAAGCCTCTGCCTGTTCTTGCCTCCCTGTGCCAAGGGAAATACAGATAAGAAGCGGGGGGAGGGAGGCAAGGGAGGACCATGGGTGATCACCCCAGTTCTCAGGGCTGGCCGGGCTAGCTCCTGCAGTCCCAGCACTACAGCCGGGAACTATGTGGTGCTGGCTGGCGGGCGGGTGGTGGGGGAAGGGGAGTAGGGAAATGGCTGTGCCAGGAGTGGGGAAGAAGTAGTGAGCGAGCATGTAGAGTGCAGTGGGAGCACAAGGCCTGCACTGGTGCACCAGGGCCAGTGCTTGTGGGGCCCAGAATGGGGCAGCAAGAGCACAGGGCCTGGCCCAGCAGGGGCTCTGTGAAGCTGGACTGACTCCCTCCTCTCCCTGCTTATACAGAGCAGCCCAGCTCCACAGAGCCCCTGGCAGCCCTGGCCCCATGCTCCTGCCACCTCGCTGTGGGCCCCACCAGTACTGGCATCGGTGTGGGCCCCACGCTCCTGCTTGGCTGTCACTGTGCTCCATGTGCCCACTTGCTGCCCCTTCTCCTCACCTACCACCACCATTTGCCCACTTGCCTCCCCACCCACCACACTACAGCATCATGTGGTTCCCAGGTATAGCACTGGGACCACAGGAACAGCTGGGATGTGGTGCTGGAATGGCCAGGGGTGGGGACGAGGAAATGGCAGGAGAAAGGCAACAGTGGCAGACAGGAAGCAAGTGGCAACGAGCGGAAGCATGGGGCCTGTGCCAGTGCCCTGGGGTCTGGAGTGGCAGGAACACAGAGCCTAGGCTTGTAGGAGCACTGGTAGGGGCTCTGCCTGCCATGTGGGGGAGGGTAGGAGGCAAGGCGGTCTGTGGGCAAACCCTCCTCCTCCACACAAGCCACAACTCTCCCCAGCCACCCCCCTCCCACACACTCACAGCCCCCCACAAAAACCATACCCACCTATACTCCACATACACCTCCCCCACAAGTATCCACCCCCAACAAATCCCCCCACACACACACCTTCCCCCACATACCCACAAACCTATACCCACCCTCCCAATCACACCCTCCAACAATATACAAGAGTAAGACTCCATTTTAAGCTATTATACTATCACCTCTATGTACACTACACAAACACATGTAAATCAGGACAAAAATATTTTTTGAAATGAAATTAATGTTGTAGTACATGTTTGATTTTTAGAATATAATTTGGTATTTTTCTGGTTCAGAGATGGCAAAATCCCTTGCTGAAAGGAGTAATTCCCAGGGGCAAGGGGAGGGACTTCTGGTGGCAAAGGTCAGGGGTTAGGGAATGGGACTTCCAGTCCCAAGATGGCGACCAGGGGGCCAGGCACTGGTCAAGGGGCAGGGCTACCCATGCGGCCTTTGACGACTTGCCAAAATTCAGTAAGCGCACCTCTGCCTGAAATAATTGTCCACCCCGATGTAAATGTTTGGACTTGGAACTTTCTTTTTTTTGACTACAAATTCATAAAATTCCATGATCTAATAGCTTTTCTTCCCAAGTGCTGTAACTGTCCACAAGTTAGGACTTACACAGGAATTTTTTTTACCACTTATACCTTTATAATTATACCAATGCTAGCCAATACAGGCCAGATGCAAGGGGTAGGGGGGAAGGAGTGTCAGCCCGTGTCAGCCCTGCAGGTGGCGATGATGCCCCCTGCAGCCTCCTGACCCCACTCCCTGCCTGCGCTGCCGCTGCTACCTCCATGGAGCAAGTTTTGGGGAGGGGGGGCGGCCAGCTCCAGTGGCCTTGCCCCCTCTTCCGCTCCATCCTCTCCACCTGCAGGGAGCAGGGCAGGGCGAGAAGGCCATTCCTCATTCCATCCACTCCGCTGCCGTTGCCTCCAGGGAGCAGGGCGGGGGGCAAGGCCAGTGCAGCTCCAGTGCTATGCTGGCCTTGCCTCTGCTCCCTCCCCTGTGTCCCTCTCATCATGGCAGTGCTCCATCACACTGCCACCTCCTGTCCCAGCGCTGTATTTGCACTCTGATTGGTTGTTTCAGTCAGCCAATCAGAGTGCGAATAAAGCATTATGGACAGACAGACAGGCAGATTAAGGCTTTTATAATATTAGAATGGTTAAATTGCTATAGTTATGCTGCAGTATCACATGCCTCATCTGTTATTTGGACATACTTAGTCTAGAGTTTCTCAGTTTATTTTAAACCAAAGAAATGCAAGCTAAACTAGAAAAAGCCATGCTTTTAAGCATTGGCGATGTGTAGGGGGTGCACGCAGGTGCACGTGCACCCCCTGAGCTTAGCAGTGCACCCCCAATGAAAAGGTGCCGCTGACACTGCCAGTGGCACCTGTGGGCAGTCGCCACTCGCCACCCTTCCCCCCTGCCGCCGACACTGCTGGCAGTGTCTGCAGATAGTCAGCAATCGCCACTGGCCACTGCCAACGGCATCTGCAAGTGGCCACCAACCACTGGTCAGTGCTTGTCACCCCCTCGCCCCCACCACTAACAGTGCCTGTGGCAGCTCGATGCTTACCACACTGCCTGCTGGAGCTCGCCATGCCCTACAAGCCACTGGGGGCATGTGCCGTTCATGCTTTTAATGGAATAAGAATGTCTACAGAGGGCTTAATACCTGTATAACTGTAAGCATTTAAATTTAGCTCTCAACAATGTGTCCTTTCCTGAACCACAGAGACATAACAGAAGAACTCCAGGGGAAGGCAATAGGAAGTAGGAAGGAACTCTTCCTTTCTTTCTTCCTTGAGAGTCTCTATATAGTAGTGCAGTCTGCAGCTGCTCCTGCGGCATTCTACCTGGGGCCAAGCCCTGCCCACTCCCACCCAGGGCAGCCTGTGCCATGCTCCTGC
The DNA here is from genome assembly GCF_000455745.1 of Alligator sinensis. NCBI lineage: Eukaryota > Metazoa > Chordata > Crocodylia > Alligatoridae > Alligator > Alligator sinensis. The sequence continues at coordinate 147,834 of NW_005842869.1, forward strand.
CTGCACCTGCCAGCCCAGCCCCAACCCCAGCCACCACACAGCTTCTGGTGGGGCTGTTCCCAGTGCAGCTGCAGCCAGCCAGGTGCTGCTCTGCTCCTTTCACCTCTAATAGCAGCTCCCTCTCCTGCTTCTTCCATGGTGCTCCAAGCGGGAGGGCGCTTCAGTCAGGTGGCTCTTGCCTCAGCATGCAGGGCTCCAGCTGTAGCTCCGAGCTTCCTTCCACCCACTCTGCCCAACTGGCATGATGCCGCTAGAGATGAAGGGACCAGAGCAGCACCCAGCCAGCTGCAGCCACACCGGGAATAGCCCTGCCGGAAGCTGCATGCGCTAGCTGGGGCCCAGGCCAGCGGGGGTGATCTGCTGCCCTTTCCTTCAGCAGCAGCTCCTCCTCCTGGTCCTGCCTCTGCTGTGCTGCTCTGGGCAGGCAAGCAGGGGGAGAAGCTTCAGCAGGGTGCTCCTGCCCCTTCATGTGGGGCTCTAGCTCCTGGCTGCATCCCACCTCTCCACCTGCCTACAGGTAGCTGCTTACTATGCCAGGTAGGCGGAGCAAATGGAAGGCAACCAGGAGCTGGAGTCAGAGCCCTGGACACTGAGGCAGAGAAGGCAGGGCTGGGATCGGAGGGCGGTGACAGCATGGGGCCAGGGCCTGGGGGCAGAGCTGTAATCTGTTCCCCACACATCCATATGACATGCACCAGTTCCATAAGCAGGGAAGTATGGGGAGTGGATCTCTGCCCTGGATCCCAGCCCCATACTGTCACTGTCCCATGATCCTGGCCCTAGCTCTGCCTGCCTGTCCCACTCCCAGACACCGCTCCTCACGCGCCCATGGCCCCAATCCATCTGCCCAGCCAAGTGTACCCTGCCTGCAGGGGTCTCAGGCTGGTATCCATGGAGAGTTTGCCTGCCCGTGAAAGAACTCCCTCCCAGCTGCCTCACTTTTTGGGTTGTTTGTTCCCCTTTACTCTCTCTCCTCCTTTGCCCACGTGTCTATAAACTGGTTGCTAGGCAAATACCTGGTTGCCTAGGGGATCCCCTAGGGAGCAGGCATTCTCCTCTCCCTGTGGCCAGGTCTATTGTTAAACTTCCCACTTCTGGACTGGTAGGGCAGTCCTAAGGCAGTGGTCCTTCCTCAAGGTGAGAACTGACCTTACTCAAACCCACTGGTCAGCATCAGTAATGCTGAGAAAATAACTGATGTTGGTTGGGTCCAGGTGGTGAGGTCAAAGGGGCTATTTAAGAGGGTCCCTCCAGGAATAAGACAGGCAGACATTTTTAAAGCACTCACATAGGAACATGAACCTCCACAGCTCTCTCATTCTCTGGATGAGGAAGTGAGTAACTTATCAGAAACCTAACAAGGAACTTAGTTGACTGTAATCTAGTTGCATATCAAAAGGCTGACAAGCCACTCAGATTTGCTCAAGGTTTGTTTTCTTTCTATATTTTGCTATTGGTATTCCTTCCTCCCTGCCCCATCCCTCATTGATCAATAAATTTATCTGTTTTAGCACACCTCACTGTGTGTGCTTAAGAGGGAAGGGACCTGCTAAGGTGGGAGGCTGCTGGTGAATGCTTCAGGCTAACAGAAGCACCCAGATATAACCTTCTGCTGTTAAGCAACCCCTAGGTCTACAGGGTCCATGTATTCCGGGTGGCACAGGGCCCAGACAAAGACCTGAGTGGTGGCAGCACTACCCCAGGTTTGCGGGTGTGCTCCAGGGAGGGGATCAGCCGGACATAGGCACCCCAGGGCAGGCACTCAGAGCTTGGTTTTTGGGTCAGGCGCAGTGAAGCTGGTAGCGCAGCACAGGAGCGCCCCCTACTGGCCTGCCATACTGCCCACTTGCTCTGTCTAGTAGGGCTGTGCAAAATTTCACCACCAGTTCTGTTTCAACGCTGCTTCGACCTGTTTCAAGGTTGAAACAGCAAAATTGAAATGAAACAGATATGGTCGAAACAGCCTCAAAACGAAACGAGGCAAGTTGAAATGTTTTGCTGTTTCAACATTTCGCCTGTAGGCTATAATGGGGAAGGTCAAAACAGCATATAACTTTGTTATTTCTGGCCAGATTTGGATAAAACTTGCAGAAATGGTATCCCCTACTAAAGGCATAAAGCATGCTAAGTTTCAGGAAGATAGGTGCATGAGGTTTGGAGAAACTGCACCCCAAAATCTTGAGAGCCAAACTTGTGTCATGTGTATGAGTTAAGCCACAGCAGGGTCAAAACTACAGGAATGCTAGCCCCTGCTGAGCCCACAGAGTATGCCATGTTTCAAGGAGATAGGTGTGTGGGGTTCAGAGAAACTGCACCCCAAAATCCTGAAAGCAAAACTCATGTCACGTGTATGTGTTAAGCCACAGCAGAGTTAAAACTGCAGACATGCTAGCCCCTGCTGAGGCCACGAAGCCTGCCAAGTTTCAAGGAGATAAGTTCAGGGGTTTGGGGAAAACTGCACCTCAAGCTGCAGACAAGCAAAACCCGTGACATGGTGACACTGTGTTTGTTAAGGCACAGCAGGGTGAAAGCTGCAGGGATGGTAGCCCCTGGTGAGGCCACAAAACCTGCCAGCTGTCGAGAAGATAGGTGCAGGGGGGTTGTGGGGCCCTGCACCCCTAGCTGCTGACAGACAAAACTCATGCCATGGGTGCTTGTGCAACTGGCTGTGTCTGTCTTGGGGCAGTTGATTGTCTGTATTGATTATATCCTCTCCTTAGTCCTGGTCTTGTAGGTGTTAATCCATGCTCATTAAGTCTTAAGTAGGAGCTAGGGACTGTATTGAGATGGTACCTGAGTGAATCATGATTAATTGGTAACTGGTAACACAGTAGCTTAGCAACCAGGCCTGCAGTAGTCCGTCCCCCCCTCCCCCGCTCCAGTGCCCCAAGACAGACAGTTGCACAAGCACCCATGTCACGAATTTTGCTTGTCTGCAGCTTGAGATGCAGTTTCCCCCAAACCCCTGCACCTATCACCTTGAAATTTAGCAGGCTTTGTGGTCTCACCAGGGGTTACCAACCCTGTGGTTTTGACCCCACTGTGGCTTAACACATAAACGTGACATGAGCTTTGCTTTCATGAATTTGGGGTGCAGTTCCCCCCAAACTCCCTGCACCAATCTTCTTGAAACTTGGCAGGCTTTGTGGCCTCAGCAGGGGCTAGCAATCCTGTATTTTGACCCTGCTGTGGCTTAACACATTTACATGACATGAGTTTTGCTCTCAATATTTTGGGGTGCAGTTTCCCATAACCCACTCCACCTATCTCCTTGAAACTTGGGAGACTTTGTGGCTTCAGCAGGGGCTAGCAATCCTGTATTTTGACCCTGCTGTGGCTTAACACATTTACATGACATGAGTTTTGCTCTCAATATTTTGGGGTGCAGTTTCTCCAAACCCCCTGCACCTATCTTCTTGAAGCTTGGCAAGCACCATGCCTGCAGAAGGGGCTATCATTTCTGCAGGTGTAATCCAAATCAGGCCAGAAATGACAAAATTATAGACTGTTTTGTCCTTCCGCATTATATCCTATGGGCAAAACGTCGAAACAAGGTCAAAACGGCAAAACGTTTCGACAGAATGAAACGGAACAGCCGTTTCAACTCAAAACAAAAGTAAAAACAAAGCACTGTTCTGTCAAAACGTTGAAATGCTGGTCAAAACGAAACACTTCCATTTCGCACAGCCTTACTGTCTAGTTCCCCCAGAAGTGGGTGCAGAGCAGATGGCTGGTGTGCCCAGGCAGCAGGGCTGGGTCCAGCAGTGGCAGAGACACTGCAGAAACCAACAGGTAGAGGGAGCTGTTGCCATGGGGTCTGCCAGGAAGCTGAATCTGCCTGTTGGGCTGCTCCTGCCCTGCCACATACCTAGAAGCAGCTAGATCAGCCACGTACACCACAGCCTCAGGCTGCCCCCTGAACCTGGGCTGAGGTGGGGCTGAGGGACTTGCGGTGGGCCAGACAGAATCCCTTGGTGGGCCAGATCTGACTCACAGGCTCCATTTTGCCCACCCCTGTCTTAACCTGTCTTTTGGCAATGACAGCCTTTCCTGCAAACATTTTGCCACTTCTCCAACCCATGTGGCCAGAGGCTTAAGGCCCCTACCTTCATTCCAGAGCCCTTTCACTGACTGACTGAGGCTCACATGCGACACACAGAAGCTGCTTATGGCATATGTGCCCTGGGTTAGCCACACATTTTATTGTTTTGCACCTCTTGGGCTGAGAATTACAAACAAAAACAAAATAAAAGTATTTTCTTAGAAGTATCCTTAGGAAACTGTATGCCATAGACTTCTTGCAAGGTGTCACTGCAGTCTCCTGGAATAGCCTGCTCCCCCCCTCAGCTGGAGCCCTCTCAGTGGGGTTGCCCCTAGACGCCACCAGCTCAGGACCCAGCTGGGTAGCACCCTCAGGTTCTGAGTAATTCTAAGGGGATGAGGCATCCCTGAGGGCTGGCTCTAAGGCAGTGTCACCCCATGGGATCTTAGTGTCATGATGAAGTTTAGCAGAGTTACTGACTCCTTGTGGGGAAGTGATGTTGGAAGCCTTGGGCTAGGTTTAATTGGGACACCCATTATGAAGGAAACCCATTTAATTAGGACACCCATCATGGAGGGTGCTACTGTTTCTGTCCTCTGCACTTGGGTCCTATGGCTGGGCAATACAGGGCTCTTTTCCTCTCCCTCCCCATTCTGTCTAGGTGGCATGGGGCTCTTCCCCCCACCCCTCCAGGCAGTATGCACCCCTTCCCTACATGGAACATGGAAGCGTTCCTCCCTCCCCTTGTCCCCATCTCTCCAGTTGGGCAACTTCCCTGAAAGAACCTGCTTGGCTGCATGCAGCTATTTCTGCCCTTCCCCTCCATCTTGACCAAGTTTGCACTGGAGCAACAAACAAGTGAGTAGAGTGCAGTAGACAGGATGAGCTCTGCCACCTTGGACCCTACTGGCCTCCCAGTTGGAGCTGCACAGGCCCAGTGAAAAGTAATGTACCCCTACAGCCCCAGATGCCAACCTGCCCCTCTCCTCCCTTCTTTACTCACAGCCCTGCCCCACCCCTCACATGCCACACACAGTGGCTGCACATGACACTTGTGGCACATGTACCGCAGGTTGGCCACTCTTGAGCTACATCATTCAAACAACAACTGTACTACTGCTCTCCTAAACTTGGCATCTTCTGTAATACTAAATCCAATGCTCACTGCTTAGCAAAACTCCATGCCAGCACTTTATAGATCTTTGAAACTGGTATATTTCCAAATAAAGTAGAGAATGCCACTTGAACTCTGGTACAGTGAATCTTGATGTTTGTTGAAAGAGGTGCCTCACCCAGTTAGCAACACAGCAAGATATGCTGTGTTATCTATTTTGGCATCACACACTGTGTGAGCTGGTCCTTGGAAGAGCTAAGACAACTAACAGGAAGACAAACTGAATAGTTTAGCTTTTCTAACATAAAAATCTGGAATAAAAATCTGGAATCCTCTAGTGTATACATCTTCTCTCCAAAGAGGAGTCAAGTTTTAGGAGGAAAACAGGCAAACTGACTGTAGGTTTCCATACATTGTCCATATGGAATATCAGGTAGGAAGAATCAGATACAAGACCTGTAGCTTACTCCTTCTCCTGTCCACAGTGATAACCACAGGAAGGTCATTTCAGAGGGAGGTAAAGTAAGAAGTATTCTGAAATAGATGTGGGTCTTGAAAGAAGGTATTGATGTACTAAGTAGGAACAAAGTTTCTGATTGGTGTTTAGAAGGCTCTTGACGAAATGTGATGCCCCTGGTGAGAAAAAAATAAATGTCTATATAGGTGGATAGTATGTTGTAATTGCTATCAAATGGACTTTACTGGAACTGAACAAAGGCCAGAATGTTTCATATGCAGCAAATATTTATGGATCTGCAGTGTTATAATCTACATAGGATCCAGACCCTCCTAGGATATCCTGGTCTTGTCCAAAGCAGTCCCTGACCATGGATTTCAACCAGCCAAAATCTAGAATTGTCCAGTACAGGGACTTTGAGCATATATGGACCATGGTATTATGAAATCTGGAATAAAAAACATGATTGCCAGCTAAGTATCCATCTCTCCAAGGTCTAGCAGTCAAACCTGATCAGGCCATGTTTTAAGTTCTACCTACCATGGTTATGTTGCAAAGATACCGGATGGTGCCAAGATTTTATTTGTTCATCTGGTATCTCATCAGAAAGTGGATAGGCCTGAGCAAAGCTGCATGGGTCTCAGGAGAAGCATATAAGAAGTATCAGGTACATGGATATAGACAAAGGTCCTAAATTCCTAAACTTGTCTATAGATAGGGATCCTTCCTGAGAGAGGAAACCTTCTTTTAACCTGGACTTGATCTTATGAATTGTATGATTCCCGTGGGGTAAAAAGTCATTTTTTGTAATTCACTAAGAAATCGTACCTATGAGTTAGCCCCAGCTTCAGGATGCAAGGACTCTACCTGTTGGTTTCCCATTGACAAATAAAGCTTTCTTTTATTCAAGAAGAGTTGTTTGCTTTGCTGCATGTGACTTTGGGTACACTCTGTCCCCTTAAAAAGGCAAAGTCCTACTTCAGGGACTCAGCCAAAAGATAGGTCTCTGTGGGGGCCACAGATAATCAGGGAGTCAGGAACCAAAAGTACTGATCTCACAGTCCAAGGAGCCAGGGGATAACCCTGGCTGATGGAGCTACACCTGGGCTGGCTTAAGGGAGCATTCCAAAAGTACTGCAAATGCTCCTCTGGAGAATCCACAGCGGAAAGGTGTAGGAGCTATATCCTCTTTGCAGAAGTTCCTAATGCCATCTATATACGCATGAAGTATAGCTTGATGGTACTCATGGGTTACGTCTACTGTTACTGCCCAGTCCCAGCAGTGCACGGGTCATTTCCAACGCTAATGCACAGTAGCATTGATGTCATAGTTTGTGTCTGTCGACACTATGCCTACATAGTGATGAGTTACATGGAGAGGAGATGATCAAGTTGCTGGAAGTACAGCTAAAGACACTTTGGAAGTTCAGACAGAATTCTGAGTAGGTGATGGATGAAAGAAGAGGTAAAGTTGTATATACAAATAAGAAAAATATATAGTTTCATGGGAAATATTCAGAAGAGGAGAAACCATAGAGATGTGTGATTGTAAGGTGGTGGTAAAGGAAGCACAGACTATTGGAGGTGAAGCAGAATTGAGGAACTTGTTTAGTGTGTCAATAGATGAAGAGAAGAAACAGACAAGATCAGATCAAACAATGGGGTGGCATGGAAGAAGAGAAGAGCACCTAATCCCATTTAACAAGGGGTTGCATGTAATGGTAGGACTGCAATTAGTGGGCAGCTAGAGCAGAGCTAGCAGCTAGAAATTAAGTGGCTGAGGCAACAAAGATAGGAGCGTACAGACGCGGGAGCAAGTTGTAATTCAATAAGACAGAACTCTGGATAGGCAGTTGAGTAGGGACTGCAGTACAGGAGAAGCAAGATGATTAAGACTAAGGAGAAATCTCTGAAAGGGGGTAGGATATGTGACCAGAAGAGGTTATACTCCTGGGGAACATAAAGCTAGACCCTGATCCAGAGCAAGCACCCTGGCGCTGAACTCAGGATGGTTTGGTATTCCAGTCAGACCAAACTGTTAGCAGGAAGAAGCTGCAGGCTGGGAGGGAGCCAGCAGAGAAGGGTAGGGCTTTGCAGCAGTATCAAAACCCAAGATGGAATTTAAGTTTAAATTACAGATTGGTTGGTCTGTATTTATGTCTTTTTAATTGGAGGTTTAGGTTGTGGCTATAGGGCAGGGGTTCCCAACGTTTTTATGCTGAGGATCGGAAAACCGCGGACCGGCAAACTGTGGACCGGAAGTGACTGGCATACTGCGGGCAGGCAGACAACCCTTTTTTTCTACTCAGTATAAAAAAGGTTTGGCTGCCAGTCCACAGTATGCTGGTCACTTGCAGTCTGCAGTTTGCCAGTCAGCGGTCACTTCCAGTCCTCCTGCAGACTGGCAGCCAACCCTTTCCAGCCTGGTACTGGGCCATGGCCCGGGGGTTGGGAACCCCTGCTATAGGGGTGGCGGACATCATGGTGGGTGCCTCAGAGACACTCCATGGTATAAGGGCGGATGCCAGGATAGAGCCCTGCAGGGACCAGGGACCCTGTGGGATGAGTGGGCAGAAACCCTGCAAGGGCTGGGATGGAGAGGTGGTAGCTTTGCCAGCATTTGGAACCTGATGAGCTGGAGCAGTCCTACCAGGTCCAGGAGCCCAGAGGACTGGGCTGAGTAGCTATGAAGTAAGTGGCTATGAAGATGGTTGGGTACATGAAACAGAGTAGACCTGTGAGGCATGGACATAGCTATGTGTGTGAGCTAGAGGCCATTACTGGTGGCCATAAGGCTAGTTGGGCAAAGAATGCTTTAGCTAGTGGACTTAGAATCCATTGCAGTAAACTGAGGTAGCCTGAGGCTTGTTCTGGGATCCTGGGGTAGCCTCCCTAATCAACACAAAACTTCCATCAAGGTGTGGCAGGTGACACAGAAAAGGGGAGGTACCCTGAGGAGTTAGAATGGGGCAGGTGGACTGGTTCCCCCTGGTGGCTGAATGATCATCTTCAGGCCTGCTACATCCCAAAAGAGAAAATCCAGTTTGCAGGTGATATCAGTCCAGGAAGAATAGAGGAAACATGAAAGAAAATCAAAAGGCAAAGAACAGATGATAGAAAGACTGAAAGGAAAAAAAAAGACCAGGGAGAGATATGAGCTGCAATAAGAGACAGGATTATGCTACTGAGAACTTGCTTCTAAGGAGAATAAATAATCAAGTACAATGGAAAAACAGAAAACAGAACGATGTACTATCTACCGCAATATATATGGGAACTAACATTGAAGAGAATTCCAGTGGACATAGGGAAGCATCCATTAATCATTCTAAAAACTGAAGTAATCCTTGCTGGAATTCTTCCCATCCCAAGAGGAGAAGGAAAAAGGTGGGGCAAGAAAATGAAGATTAATGTACTAGGGCTACCAGGAAGGTGGTGGTAGGTAGGGGTGATCACTGCCAGACATCAACAGATTGATGACTAAGTGTTTGAGCTCCACTTTAATAAGTGAGGAAATAGACCTCCATGATTAATACTGGTCCAACTAAGAAAACAAGCTTTAACATAGGAACTCATCAAGGAAGGCTGGGGAAAATCCAGAAAAATCTCAGAAGCCCATGGTGCGCAGCCCCAGCAGGTGGTGGCAGCAGCAGCAGGCAAAGTGCTCAGGGCACAGGTGCCTGGTGGGGTGTGGCACCAACCAGTCCTGCACATTGCAGTGAAGGGCACAAACTCCACTGGGTCATCTGTATCCCGCCACTCATGCACAGCCCCTGTACTTGCACAGCACAGGAAGGAAGCCTCAGGTGCTGCAGTCGGCTGCCTTCCCCAGCCCACCAGGGGAAGGCACCTGGGGCTTCTCTCCTCTGCCATGCAGCCCCAGTGGGAAGGACAGCCCTCTCCAATGCGTCAGGCTTCTCTCCAGTGCTGCGCAGCCCTGGCAGGGAAGGCAGTTGGCTCCCAGCAAGTGGGTTTCCCTCCCGTGCTGTGAATGTGGGGGCTGTGCATGAGCGACAAAACAGCAATACAGATGGATTGGAAGAGGTTGTGCCCCACACTGCAATGTACAGCACTGGCCGGAGCTGCGTCCTGTGCCGTGAGCACCCTGCCTGCTAAGCACTCCCATACTCCCCACATCCTCTCTCACACACCTACACCCTGGCCCCACAACCTCCACATATACACAACCCCAACATACCCTATGCCCCCCACACACAGCCACACTCTCACAACCCCCCCCACACACACACTCCATATCCTACCCCATACACACCCACACTCCACCATACAATCCCACCATACACACACCGACACATCATACATGCCCCCACATCCACCCCACCATACACCCCCCCACACAATATACAAAACTAATGTACTTTTGAGTTATTAGCTAATCACCTCTATATACACAGTACGCAAACACAAATCATGCCAAAAATGCTTTTCATAATAAAATTAAAATATGTTATAGTAGGTGTTTGACTTTTAGTGTATGATTTGTTTTTTGTTCTTTTTCTGGTTCTAAGATGGCAATTTCCCCCTTCCTAAAGGAGTATTTCTGGGGGTGCAAGGGGAGAGACTTCCAGTGGGAAAGGTCAGGGGTAAGAGACAGAACTTCCAGTCCCAAGATGGCGACTAGGGGGCAGGGCAGCTGTCAAGGGGTGGAGCACTCATGTGGCCCTCAACCACTCACCAAAACACTTGATAAGTGGCCCCCACCCAAATAATTGCCTGCCCCTGCCTTAAGGGCTATTCACAGCCTCCGACCTCCCCTAGAGCCATGCTCATGCCTAATAGGTGTTACTGTACAATCACTCCCTTTTTGGGACCTCAACCTTCTCAGCCTCTGCCCCTTTCCTCGGGCTGCAAGCCTCCATCCTGGCCTGCAGATTTGGGTCCAGTGTCTCTTGTGTTGGCCCCTTAGGCCTAATCTCACCCTTCTCTGGGCACTGGGCCCCTAGCCCTGGTCTCTGTTCCTCCTGGGCTGCTGAGCCCCTGGCCCTGGTTTCACTTTTCTTGGGCTGGGCCCCCTTGCCCAGTCTTGCTTTCAACCTTGCTAGGCTTCAGTCGCTTCCTCCAAGATTCAATCCTCTATCTAAGCCTGCCCCGTGCTTTGATCCTCTAGCTCCTGGCAGGGCCCAAGATACTCCCATGCCCTTGGGCACTATTGGGACCTCTGCCTTCCCCAGAGAGTCCAAAACCACTGGTTAAAACTAAAACAAAAAAAACATATTCACTGTGGCTATAACCACATTTTTGACCTTCTGCCTATATACCAAAACTCCTACCTAGCCTTGGGCATTAGTCCACTGCTAGCCCTCAGCCCCTTCACTTGCTCTCTCCAGACACAGCATACTACCAGTCCATCTGAAAGTAACAGGCATCTCAGCACAGAACTCTTCCCTCTTCAGCTGACTGCCCTGACTCTGGCCCTGGTTTGTATCTCTGCTGGGGCCTGCCCCTTTCTGATCAGGTGACTCACCAGGGCTAGCCATAGGTGCCCTCTAATTAGGCTTACTAACTGATTTCCAGGGATCTGGGTTTTCCATTTCCCACAGAAAAACAGAGAAAACAATGGATTTCCCAGTTTAATCAAAGAAAACGCAGATTTTCGCTTTTAGCAGAGAAACCCGTGAATTTCCCCCTTTTGCAAAGAGCTTTGCAGGCTGGCTGAGTTCCAACCTGCAAGAGCTCTTTGCAAAAGGGGTGGGAAACCCCCAACCCTGCCCAGAGGGAAAGCGAGAGAGGGAAAGGGTGGGACCAAATGCTCTCACTTATTAGAGGCTGCCTCAGGATCACTCTTCATTCCTGGAGGTAAGTGGGGCTTGGGGGTTGCGGGGCAGGGCCTGGAGAGAAGCTGGCTGGAGGCTGAGGGAGCGAGGATGTGTTGTGAGAAGACATGGAGTGCCTGCCAGCTGACGGGCACTCCTGGTGGGGCTTTCCCCAACGCTTTCCCCTCCCTCATCCTGGGGAGGTGAGTGGGCAGGTGGGGAGGATCAGAGCGCACCCTGAGACGCATCGGCAGAAGGGTGCAGGGCACTGCCAGCACCCCACCTCAGCTCATTCTGTGCCCGCTCCCAGGAGCAAGGCCTGGGGGATGAGGGCAGCGGCCACACACACACCACCTAGCTGAGGGGAAGGGGGAGCTTGCACGCAGTACCCACCACCACCACTGCACCGCCAGCACCACACTTCGCACCGCTTTCCTGCAGCCACTGGTAGGAAAGCCACACGGGATGTGGCAGTGTGGTGCCGGCTGCTGTGTGCAAGCTCCTGCAAGCCCCCGGCTGGGCAGGCATTGAGGGCCACAGAGCGGCACCACTGCCCTTGCCCCTGCTCTGGGAAAGTGGTGTGGGGCATGGCAGTGCAGTGGTGCTGGTGGCCACCACGTGTGAGCAGAGGTGTGGTGTGGGGGTAGCCACCAGCAGCAGTGCAGTGGTGGGTGGCAGTACGGCAGGGTTGTGGTGTCAGTGGCGGCCACCGCTCACATGAGGCAGCCACCAGAACCACTGCAGTGCTACCACCATACCCCATGCCGCTTGTCCAGGGCAGGGCCAGGGGGGCAAGGGCAGCTGTGCCCCTCTACGAGCTGCACATGCCTACCCGGCCAGTGGGGAGGGTGGGCTTGCACGCGGTAGCCACCACCACACTGCCATGTCCCATGGTACTTTCCCACCACCAGGCATGGGCAAGCAGTGCAAGGTGCGGCGGTGCAGTGGTGATGGTGGTCACTACATGCATACATCCTCTCCCCCTGGCCAGGCGGCACATGTGTGGCCCACAGAGGGGCACTACTGCTCTTGCTCCCCCAGCTCTGCTCCTGCAAGCAAGCACAGTGAGCTGAGGTGGGGGGCAGGGGGCACTGCGGTGTGCCATGTGGGGCCAGTGGTGTCCCTCATCCCTCCGCTGCCGCGCCCCAAGGTGTGCTGTTCACCCCCACCTGTCTGCCTTCCTGCTCAGGCTGAGGTAGGGGAAGGTGTTGAGGAAAGCCCTACCAGGAGTGCCCGCTGGCTGGCAGGCACCCCATGTTTTCCCCCAACACATTCTCGCTTCCTCAGCCCACGGCGAGCTTCCCACCCCTGCAGTGGCAGTGGTGTTGTGGTGGCAGCCGCCGCATGCAAGCTTCCCCCCACAGTCAGGCAGCGCATATGTGGCCTGCAGAGGAGCACCACTGCCCTCACCCCACCCTCCTGGGAGCAGGCACAGAGATGCACTCCTCCCCTCCATTCTCAATCTGCCCCCACAAACCCCTTCCTTCTCCCCCATCCCTCCACCCACACACCTACCTGCTGGGGTGTGTGTGTGTGTGTGTGTGTGTGTGTCTGTGCCTGTCCCTGTGCCTGAGTGTCTGGGGCTGGGGGGCTGTTGTGGGGGGAGTACGGGTCATGAGCAGGACTGGGGAGGCTGTGGGGGGAGGGTGGGAGTAAGGGGCACTAGCAGGGCTGGGATTGGGCATAGGGGTCCTTGAATTTTTATCATCGATTTTGGGTTTTTTTATCAGAGAATTTGCAATTTTTTAATCAGGGAAAACCAGGATCCCTGCTGATTTCCATGACAGCCTACAGGGTTCCAGCCTACAGTCCTACTGAGGACCAGCTAGCACTGTGATAGGTTTCTTACTGCTCACACAGGCATTGCCCTATTGTTCTACTGCTCTGCAGTAGGAATCAGAACTTGTGGTAGAGTGGTATGAGTGCTCTGCAGTAAGACACTCACAGTCCCTATTTCCATGGGCCTGCTGTCCTGCAGCTTCCCCCTCACAGCTTTCCCCACTAGGGGATTTTCCTGGGCTCTTTCTCCCTTAAAGTAACAGAAAGCCTCAGGCCACAGAATAGAAGGAAACAGCATGTTATAGGTGGAAATAAGTTGGTCATACATATACCAACTAGGAAGCTTGGAAAGGATAAATGCACAAAATGTACATGTTTGTGTGATGTACTGTTTGTCACTATATGTGGTACTGTTTCCTTAAATGTGGTTACTTTGTGTACTTCCTCAGCACCCTGTTTGCTTTCAGTTTTGGGTTCCTGTTCAGAACAAAGTTACCAGCTGTATTAGCTATGTGTTGCTCTCTTTACCTCCCCGCCACTGTTAAGCCACAAAGATATACATGTGTACACTAATACAAGGAGTCTTGATAATAAAATGGAGGAACTAGAATGCCTGGTATTTGACCCAAAAGTGGGCTTATAGTACTAAAACATTATAGAATAATAACCACAGTTAGAATACAGGTATTGAAGGGCATGAAATACCAAATTTTCTCACATACACGTGCTCCTTTTCCCCAAAAAATCACCCCCCTCCAAATTTGGATTCATGTATTAAGTGGGGAAGCTGATTTTCTGTCCAGCTCAGAAGCACCCTGCTTTGAATCTTGGTCTGCAGTGCAGGAACTGCTGCATTACTATTCAGGCAGCTGAGGAAGTCAATGAACTTAAAGGCTCACTGCTCTTCATTCCAATGTTGTTAATAATCATCTCTCCTTTTTAATAGTTTTAGTATTCCACTAATCCAGCTAAGATTTTTACAGCTGTCTACTAGTTGCTTCTGGTCTCTGTCTTCATATTTCACAGCCTAAGAAATTCTTTAGCTCTTTTCAGAATCATAGTCATCCATGGAGACCAGTCTTTATCAACAGCTCAGGGTTCAGTTTTAGCTAAGCAGGAAATGAGTCAGCTGAGAATTAGGTTCTGTCCCTGCTCTATGTACCCATAACTGGAGGGAAAAATCTTCCTTCTGCTTTCAAAAATAAGGTATGTTTTATATTCTTGGATGTATTGTATGTGAGAAAGTATGGTATTTAGGAATGCTAGAAGTAAGGCTGGTGGGGTAGCATTGGATATTAATGAATTACTAAATTGCAGGGAAGTAAAATGTGATGACAAAAAAAACCCAAAACAGAATCGGTGTTCAAAATTATAAAAGGAAGAAATAATGAAAGAGTTTGTTGGGGATGTTTCTCCATGACTGGAGAATAGAAAATGAGCCTATTTTTAAAAAAGGGAGAGAGAGTGTCACAGGCAATTACAGACTGTTAGTTTCACTCCCATAGTAGGTAATGTCTTAGAACACATACTGAAGGAAAGAATAATCAAAGATATGGTGGTAAACAAAAAATGAGACAAAACACTACATGGTTTATCAGAGGAAGATTGTGTCAGACTAATTTAATGTCCTTCTATAACAAGATAACAGACTTATTAGATAAGGACAGAGCAGGGGACCTAATTTATCTAGATGTAAGCAAAGTATTTTTGGTTGTTTTTTTTTTTTTTTTTTACTGTGCCTCATGTGAAATTATTGGCCAAGCGGGAGAAGACAGGGATCAATATTATAATATTAAGTTGGATAAGGAGCCGGCTCAAAGGGACATGACACTGAGTTATATTGAAAGCTGAGTTTCCTAGCTGGAGAGCAGTTACCAGTGGTGTTCCTTAGGGCTTAGTCTTCAGGAATCCTGGTTTTCTCTGTCTAAAAATCCAAAATTCTCTGATAAAAATTCCAAGATTCTCTGATGTAAAAACCCAAAATCCACATTTTTTTCTGAGATTAAAATGAAACACTACTATATATAGGTACCAGTTAAACACAATATTTTATTGATACATTTACAATTTTAAAGCATTTGGAATCCTACCAATGCCTCAGTCATTATAATAAAATAAATTCTAGACACCTATATATTTTGGCTTCTGAATTTCGGTTTTTAATCATAGAATACCAGACCTCCCCCTGCCCCCTTTGCTGCTGTACCCCCCTGCTGTTGTGTGTCACTGAGCAGCCCTGATATGTCGGTACTCTGCCCCTAGCCATGCTGTTGCTACTCATTCCCAAACCACAGCCTCCTACCCACCCTGCTCCCGACCTGCTTGTGCCCCTCATTCCTGACCCGCAGTCCCCTGGCCCTGCCCATGCACCTCATTCCCAACCCACAGCCCCTCCTCCCAACGTTGCTAGTGCCCCTCACCCCTGACCCACAGTCCCCTGCCTCCCGCCCTCCCCACCATGTCCCACTCCCCTCAGCCCCAAGCAGGCCCTTGCAGCTGAAACTTTGTTAGCCTGCAAGGAAAAACCCAGTTTCCTGGGTTTTTCTCCTTTAAAGGAGAAAATCTGTGTTTTTCTGCTTTAAAGGAGAAAATCCGTATTTTGCCTCATTTTTCCACAGCAAATGGAACACCCAGATCCCTGCTTATGACCTATCCTATTTAAAACTTAAGTGACTTTGGCATTGGACCTAAAAGTGTATTCATGAAATCTGCAGATGACACTAAACTATGAGGCATAGTCAATAAAGCAAAGGGCTGTATTATTATTCAGGAAGATTTAGATAATCTTGTAGAATACAGAATCAGAAATGGTATAGGGTTTATGGATATGAAGTAACAAGGACTTTGAGAGTGAATGAATTCGGTATATCTGAGGAAGAGAGGGTCACGGGTATATTGGTCAGTTATAGGAGGGTCATGAGTCATCATCAGTGTTATATGGCTGTCAAAAAAGCCAATACAATTCTAGGGTATTTTGGGTGGGGTGTATTTATTACAGAAAAGTAGGCATTGGTATAAAAGGCATTGGTAAGATCCTTTTTAGAAGAATGCTGTTCTGGTCACCAATGTTAAAAACTAACTTAAATGGAGCCTTGTATAAAGAAGGACTACTGAAATAGTTAAGTGAATGGAGAACTTTTCTTATGTGGGAGATTAAAGAGTTTTGCCTTCTTTAGCTTAAGAAAAGGAAGACTGCAAGGTTGAGGGGGTTGTTTTGTTTTGTTTTGTGTTTTTTTACAAATCTATTAGTGGAGAGTATTTTGGAAAGAGTATTTTGGAAAGAGGAGACCATTTTAAGTTAAAAAACACCAGTAGGGGAAAAAAACAAATAGTTACAAACTGTCTATGAACATATTTAGATTGGAAAATAGAAGCTTTCCAATTATCAGAAGAGTAAAGTTTGGAAAGGTCTCCCAAGCCAAGTAAAGAATATAAAAGAGCATAAATTGCTGTGTGTATCTGGGTTTGGTTTTTTTTTGTTTTGTTTTTAAAGACTGGATTGGATAAATTTATGGAAGGGATGGTATGATAAGATACAGGTTTTGTTTCAATCATCAGCATGTGATGTGTAATCATATATTTGCAATCTCCAGTACTTCTTTTGTAGTATGGTAGGGGTCTAGTAAATGCATTATACAGGGCTTCTGGTGCTCAGCCCAGCGGCGGGAGCTGGGCAGAGCCAGGGCTGCACTCCAATCTGCTCTGCCAGCCCCACAGAGCTCAGCCTGGTAGTGGGAGGCAGGGAGAGCCACGGCTGCGCTCTGCCTCCCACCATCTGGCTGAGCTCCTTGGGGCTGTGGAGCTGCTCAGAGTGCAGCACGGCGGCAGGAAGCAGGCAGAGCCAGGGCTGCACTCTGATTGGTTCCACCAGCCCCACAGAGCTCAGCCCGGGGGCAGGAGGTGGGGAGAGCCAGGGCTGCACTCTGCCTCCTGCTGCCAGGCTGAGTTCGATGGGGCTGTGGAGCCGCTCGGAGCACAGCCCTGGCTCTCCCCTGCCTCCCACCATCGGGCTGCTACAAAACTCAAAACATTTCAAAATGTGTTGAGTGCCTTCATTTCATTTCAAAGTTGTTTTGAAGCTTTTTGTTTCATTTCGATTTTGCTGTTTTGAGCTCAAAACACGTTGAAACAGCTTTGAAATGAAACACTCAGCAAAATTTTGCACAGCCATAGTCAACAGTATGAATCAGGACAGATTCCCCTTTTGCCACCCCCTAAGAATGCTAACTTAGAGGGCGGGGGGAGGAGTGTGTGGAGTGGTTGTTCTTTGGGCCTTCCTCTGAAGGAATGGGATGCAAGTACTTAGAAAACTCACAGGTTCATTGCTAGAAGTTCCTCCTCTTCTGGTCAGTGTCATTGCAACAGGATCCACTTCTAACTGTGGCTGTGTTGCCCTCTGGTGGCCACACTAATCCTGCTCCTCATTCTGTCTCCCCAGAGTACTACTTTGCTTTTGCCTGCTATGCCTTGATGGAAAATAAACAAATCTTGGGAGGCTGTCCTCAGAATACCAGAGAGCTTTGAGGTGCCATACTCAGCCCTGATCATCATTGGGCTGCCAATTGGCCGAGTCCTTCAACCGTAATCCTGATCAGGTATCTCTTTCTGGCCTCTGGTTATCGATCTTCCATTAGGGCCCCCTTGCTTGCCGTAGTTACCAGCACACTCTCTCTCTCACTCTTGGGCCTGCCATCTGCACCCTTGCCCTGTTTCCCTTGGAGCTGCAGTCTCTGCCCAGTTCCACTAAACTAAGTCTGCAGTGCCTTCCCTAGGCACCTGCAGTGACTTTGCAAGGATACTATTCGCTGTAGAACATTCAACAGCACCCTTTTGGGGTCTCCACACTCCCTTTCTATCCACCCTATTCCTTGTGGGTCAAAGATAAATATAACATGCAACATAAATTTATCTCTAGGTAAGCCCCTCTTAAGAACTCCTTTTCCCTTCAGTATCTGGGCCAAAATGAATCCCTAGCTCCAGAGCCAGGCTCATATAGCACCTTGGCTCTTTCTGCTTCTGGTCACCTGCCTAACTTCTCTGACAGAGCCAAAGAGTTTTCCATGCAATCTGCAGGCCTTCCTATAGACCGCACTCTGCACTGTTCTGTGGTCTGTCTTCAGCAGCACTGCCCTTTAGCTCTTCTACCTCTTTACAAAGTAACAGGGTTCAGGGGCCCCTATTATAATCATACTGATAATCAAATTTGGGATCAGGAAAGTATTCTTCCCCCAAGTCATGCCAATGCGGGTTTTTGCTTTGAACTGTATTATGGGGCACATTATTTGTCTAGGATCCTCTGAGCATATATTCAACAACTACTTGTTTTTGCAGTGCCCTTGTCTCCATTGCTTTTCCTTGTGGCACACTGTACAGCAGTGGTCAGCAACATTTTTAGGCTGCAAGCTAGTGATCTGTTTCAGGTCCAAGGTAGGTAGGCATTAGGATCCAGCTGGGTAGGCATTAGGCCCTAACTTTTGCCTGTGGGGGCACAGGGAAGGTGCCCGCAACCAGCATTTCTCCCCATGGTAGCAACAGAAAGTGAATACTGCTGAAGCCTTCCACTGCTAAAATTAAAGCCCCATGGGGTGGATCAATTGGCTCTGTGGGCTGGATGTGGCTTTTGGGCCGTAGGTAGCTGTCCACATCATTTGCTATTTTTGGTGTTTCTGGTTTTGTGCCTGGTACTTATGTGTGAGGAGATTCACCTGAATTACCTGAAGTGGTGATCTTGGGTTGAAGTGGTGATTTTGGGGAATCTTTGGGTAAATGGTTGCAAGTGAAAGCAGGGGACTGAGTGTGATTCCCCAAAGGCTGCTTCTAGTCTTATGTTACATAGATAGACATTAGGGCTGGAAGGGACCTCAAAGATCATCAAGTCTAGCCTCCAGTTCCCTTCAGGTATGATCCCTTCCAGTGACTAAGAGCCTTATGCTCCAAGAATGGTGTTGTAAGAAAAAAAACATTCTCTTTGTGCACTACTTCTCTATACTGCAGCACAGCTGAGATGCAGCTTTCCTACAGTGTCAATATTTTTGGGTACAGATCCCCAACAGCAGTGCATTTATGGCAGTTCTCTTCTACACCATCACCCAAACCTCCTGTCCCCCACAGCTACTGTGTGCATCTACACAGACACTGGACAGACTAAAACAGGAATAACAAATAGGAGGAGGGGCAGCAGGGAAGGTGCTCTCATACTTCCTGAGAAATCAAGGCAATCAACTAGTTACCTCAGGTGCCTGTACACAAATGCATGGAGCCTGGGAAACAAGCAGGAAGAATTGGAAGCCCTCGCACAGTTAAGAAACTATGATGTGACTGGAATAACAGAGACTTGGTGGGACAACTTGCATGACTGGAGCACTGTCATGGATGGGTATAAACTGTTCAGGAAGGGCAGGCAGGAGAGAAGAGATGAAAGAGTTGCACTTTATGTAAAAGAGCCATATGATTGCTCAGAGCTCCAGTATAAAACTGGAGATAGGCCTGTTAAGAGTCTCTGGGTTACGGTCAGAGGGGAGAGCAACAAGGGTGATGTCTTTGTGGGGGTCTACTATAGACCACCAAACCAGGAAGAAGTGGTGGATGAGACTGTCTTCAGACAGCTAGCAGAAGTATCCTGGTCACAGGAACTGATTCCCATAGGGGACTTCAATCACCCTGACATCTGCTGGGAGGGCAATACACCAGTGTTCTTGGGTAGTTGTGGAAAAATCTAAAAACATTCCATCCAAATCTTTAGCCAAATCTGACTTGAATTTGCCATGTGTTTCTGGGTGACAAAAATCTTATTTTTTCTGTGAACAGTTTACCTTAGGAATTCCTGTGGGCTGTGAACATTATTAATAATTTGGATGCTGGCACAGAAAGCTTCTTGGTAAATTTTGTAGATGATACAAAACTGGGAAGGACTATGAAAATGTGAAAGGGCATGACACAATTCAGAGGGATCTTGATAGATTGGAAAGCTGGGCTGAAGCTAACAGTCTGAAGTTCAATACTGAGAAATGCAAAGTGCTATACCCTGGGAAGTATAATCAAAAATACAAATACAAAATGGATGACACCTGGCTAGATGGCACCACTATAAAGAAGGATCTGGGATTTTTGGTAGATCACAGACACAATATGAGTCTGCAGTGTGATGCAGCCACACAAAAAGGTGAATGCAGTTTTGGATGCATTAGTAGAAGCATTAGGTGCAAGACATGGGAGGTGGTAGTGCCTCTCTACTCAGCACCGGTCAGGAGGGCTCCCCAGCATGCTCAGCTTAACTACACCCTAACTACTCTAAAGTATTGTGTGCAGTTATGGGATCCCCATTTTAAAAAGAACATGGAGAAGTTAGAGAGGTTCCAGAGGCAGTTGATAAAAACGCTAAAGTGTTTGGAGAGAAAGTCATATGAGGAGAGGTTGAGGGGCTAGACATTTGGCAATTTTACTAAGCTGATGGTAGTTTAACTAAGAGGTTAGAATATTGATTCATATAGATGGTTTGGCTAAGGATGATCCTGCCTCAGACAGAGGGTTGGACCAGATGACCTATGGAAGTCCCTTCCAGCCCTACTTCACTATGATTTCTATGTTCAGCTTGCAGAAAAGAAACTTAAGAGGGGACATAATTTGCTGTGGAATGGAGACCAAAACCCTGAGGCAAATGGGGAAGTAGGTGACCTGGAGGAAACACAAGCAGAAGGCGGTAGCCTTCTCATTTGTCCCCAGAAAGTAGGCAATTGGCTAATTACTAGGGGTGTGCAAAACAGGCCCTATTCAATTCAAATTTGGCCCAAATCAGGGACAGTGATTCAATTCGTTGATTCGGATCACTGTCCCTGATTCGATTTGGCTGAATCTGAATCTGAAGATTCAATGCTGATTCAGAGAATTAGCGATTCAGACATAGACACAGCTCTAAAAGTTGTTTCTACATACCTTGACGTATCAGGCACGGTTTGTGATTGCTGCAATGCTGGGACAGATGGAGCGTCCCACAGGAGCGCAGGGAGGCCTTCCACGTGCTCGACAGTGAACCCAGAAGTGGAGTGGAAGTACTTCCGGTGCACTTCCGGGTCCACCAGGGAGCATGCTGAGGGGCCCCCTGCACCTCCCTGGCTCAGCAATTGGCTGCAGGGGGACCCTGGGTGCCCCCACCAGGCCCAGGAGGCACCAGTCACTGAGCCGGGGGAGCACCGG
>NW_005842869.1:169207-171752 GCF_000455745.1 Alligator sinensis
CCGCGCGCTCCATCGTGAACCCAGAAGTGGATTGGAAGTGCTTCTGGTCCACTTCTGGGTCTGCTGCTGAGCATGCTGGGGAGCCCTCCTATTCCTGTGGGATGCTCCATGCGCCCCAGCATCATTGCACTCACAAACCTCTGCTACCTAGAGATATATAGAAAAAACATTTAAAACTGTGTCTATGTCCGAATCTCCAAATCTTTCCGAATCTCTCCAAATCAAGTTGGAGGGTTCTGATTCGATTCAAAGAGATTAGAGGGTCCTCTGATTCAATTTGGATTCAGAGACTCGGCCGCTGAATCAGGCTGAATCTCCACCGAATCACATCAGTGACTGAAGCTTCGCACAGCCCTACTAATTACTTCAGGTTTCTGTACATGAATGCACAGAGCCTGGGAAACAAACAGGAAGAATTGAAAGTCCTCACACAGTCATGGAATTATGATGTGATTGGAATAACAGAGACTTGGTGGGAGCTTGCACGAGTGGATCATTGTCATGAATGGGTATAAACTGTTCAGGAAGGACAGGCAGGAGATACGAGGAGGAGGAGAACTTGCTCTTTATGTAAAAGAACTGTATGATTGCTCAGAGCTCCAGTATGAAACTGGAGATTGGCCTCTTGAATGTCTCTTTATGGTCAGAGGGGAGAGCAACACAGGTGATATCATGGGGCATATCCCTATGAGCGGGAATGTGTGTTTCCCTGGGGGAAAACAACAGTGGCACAACATGTGCCACTGCTACTTGTCCCCAGGGAACACCCATGCCACACATGCTCTGGTGTATAGCACATTGCCTTGGGTGGGGTAGGGGAGCCTGGGGCCAGCACCTGAGCTGGTCTCAGCAGCCTTATCTGGGATAAGGCATCTCTCTGTTTTTGGGCAGCACACGCTGCCACCACCTGTGCCACCCCTCCTTTTTTTGTGGGGGGGGTTTTGACCCCAGGAACCCTCTCTCTCTCCCCCTCCCTACCCCCCACATGTGGCAAATTAGCAACATGGGGAATTCCTACATGAGCAGTGTGTGTGTTATATAGCATGTCCACGCTTGTCTTGACAAGCCCGTGGCAGGTGCCTACTGTAGAAGAGCAGACCAGGAGGATGAGGTGGATGAGGGTTTATTCAAACAGCTTGCAGAAGTTTCCAGATCACAGGCCCTGGGTCTCCTGGGGCATTTCAACTACTCTGACAACTGCTGGGAGGACAATACACAGGCACAGTGCACACGCAATCCAGGAAGTTGTTGGAGACAAATTCCTGGTGCAAGTGTTGGAGAGGACAACTAGGGCCTGTGCTCTTCTTTATCTACTGCTCACAAACAGGGAAGAATTTGTGGGGGTGGCAACTTGGGGATCAGTGACCATGAGATGATTGAGTTCATGATCCTGAGAAAAGGAAGGAAGCAGCAGAGTAAGACCTGGACTTCAGAAAAAGCAGATTTTAACGTTCTCAGGGACCTGATGGGTAGGATCCCTGGGGAGACCTGTCTGAGGGGGAAAGGAGTCCAAGAGATTGGTTGTATTTTAAATAAACTTTACTGAGGGCGCAGAAATGAACCATCCCAATGCACAGGAAGACTAGCAGGTATGGCAGAAGACCAGCTTGACTTAGCACAGAACTCTTCAGTGAGCTAAACCACAAAAAAGAAGCTTAAAAGGAATGGAAACCTAGCCAAACTACTGGGGAGGAGTATAAGAGTATTGTTTGGGCATGCAGGGCTGAAATCAGGAAGGCCAAAGCACAGTTTGAGTTGCAGCAAGGGACGTGACAGATAACAAGAAGGGTTTCTACCAGTATGTCAGCAACAAGAGGAATATCATGGAAAGTGTGGGTCGCTTACTGAATGTGGGGGGGAGGGGGGGCAACCTAGTGGCAGATGATACGGAAAAGGCTGAACTACTCAATGCCTTTTTTACCTCGGTCTTCAGTGGCAAGGTCAGCTCCCAGACTACAGGTTTCCCTCACTTCATGTTGTACATGCTGTGGCAGAAGGCCACCTCTGTTTCTCCCCAAAAACTCTGCTCTGTGACAATTTGGTTAAGATGGGCCCAGCAGAGGATACACACCTTACCCTATCTCTTTAGGTAACCTGAGCTGGATACATTCCTGAGGGAGTGGGGAAACCTGCTCCCTCTGCCTACGTGACTGGCATCACATTCCTGGGTGAGGGGCTTGGGCTCCCTGGGGAGCGAGGACCTGCCAGTCTGCCCAGCAACTAGTGAAGCATTTCAAATTGGTTGTCTGACACCCAACAGGTGCTAGCCTCCATTGGACCAGGTAAATGAGGTAATAAGGGCTATATAGATTATGGACTGCCCAGGAGGGGACCATCTGAAACTTGTGCTCTCTCTCAAAACTCATGATCAAGGAACTGCATGCCTCCAGAGGGAATCTCCACCTGCCTCTGGATGATACTTGTGAGTAAGCTACCTAAGATCTAACTAAATATATAGCTTGCAGTAACTCAGATGCGTGATCAAAGGCTACCCAGCCATGCCAGTTTCCTTTATGGGATTTCTCTGATATTGCTCTACCCTGTA
>NW_005842869.1:171801-195181 GCF_000455745.1 Alligator sinensis
TGGGAGACTTATTGGGAGTGGGTCTAGATTATGCCTTGGGGTCCCCTTGGTTCGGCTGACTAAGGGAGACCACTACTTGTGCTTCCAACTGAGGGAAGCATCCCAAGTTCTTGAAGTGAATCAAGTACCCTCGAGGGCTACTAGGCCTGTGTTTCCCAGGGTGCGCAGAGCCAGAATCAAGCCCATCCCTGGGTGGTGGCAGTGTTACCCCCAGGCTAGTAGGTGTGCTCCAGGAAGGGGGCCGGCCAGACGTGAGGCACCCCCAGGGAGGCACTCAGAGCCTAGAAGGTGGTTGGGCGCAGTGAGGTGGGTGGCACAACGCAGGAGCGCCTCCTACTGGCCCGCCACACATGCATTCCAGAAAAATGGCGCATAACTTGAATTTGCATAAAAAGGGAACTGACTTTACAATGTAACAAATAAGACCTCAGCTGTACTGACCCCCAGACCCATTTCTACCACTTTTACAAGACAATTTTGCTACTCACCAACAGCAGACAGTACACACAAGCACAGGGCATTATCAAAATGGGGATGACAAATACAGAAACACATGTACAAGTGAGGAGCACAGATCCACACAGGAGATTATATTTTCATGTGACTCACTCCCACAATGCACCACACAAAGCAGTTGACTACGGGCTTCTGCCACACCAATAAGAGCAAATTTACCTCACATATAACACATTTTTGGTATAAAAAGGGTCATTGCATAAGAACAAATTTGCACATAAGAACCCACATAAAGTGCAGGAAACCTGTATTGCACCTGGTAGTATACTTTGGTGAGGATATGAGCAGGCAATAGTGGTGAAAGAACAGGTTAGGGACTATTTAGAAAAGCTGGATGTGTACAAGTTTATGGGACTGGATGCGATGCACCTCAGGGTGCTGAGGGAGTTGGCCAATGTGAATGCAGAGTCACTGGCCATTATCTTTGAAAACTCATGGTGATCGAGAGAGGTCCTACACACTTGGAAATAGGCAAATATAGTGCCCATCATTAAGGAAGGGATGAAGGAAGATACCGGGAACTTCAGACCCATCAGCCTCACCTCAGTCCCTGGAAAAAAATAATGGAGCAGATTCTCAAGGAATCAATTTCTAAGCACTTGGAGGAGAAGAAGGTGGTTAGGAATGGTCATCTTGGATTCACCAAGGGTAAGTCTCTGCAGAAAAGGACCTGGGGTTTAGAATGCACAATAAGCTGGATATGAGTCAGCAGTGTACCCTTGCTGCCAAGAAGGCTAACAGCATACTGGGCTGCATTAGTAGGACCGTTGCCAGCAGATCAAAAGAAGTAATTATTCTGCTCTATTCTGCACTGGTGAGGCCACATGTGGAGCACTGTGTCTAGTTTTGGGCCCCCCACTATAAAAAGGATGTGGACAAGTTGGAGAGTACTGCAGAGATCAACGAAAATGGTTCAGGGACTGGGGCACATGACTTACGATGAGAGGCTAAGGAAACTGGTTTTATTTAGTTTGGAGAAAAGAAGACTAAAAGGGGATTTGATAGCAGTCTTTAACTACCTGAAGGGTAGTTCCAAACAAGGATAGAGCTAGACTATTCTCAGTGGTGACAAATCACAGAACAAGGAGCAATGGTCTCAAGTTGTAGCAAGGGAAGTTTAGGCTGGATATTAGGAATAACACTCTTACTAGGAGGGTGGTGAAGCACTTGAACAAGTTACCTAGAGAAGTGATGGAATCTGCATCCTTTGATGTTTTTAAGGCCCAGCTTGACAAAGACCTGGCTGGAACTATCTAGTTGGGGATGGTCCTGTTTTGAGCAAGGATTGCATTAGATGACCTCCTAAGGTTTCTTTCAACCCTTCCAACTGGGTTTATTCAGTCTGGAGAAGAGAAGGCTGAGGGGGGATTTAACAGCAGCCTTCAGCTACCTGAAGGGTGGTTACAAAGAGGATGGAGCTAGACCAGGATTGGGCAAAATATGGCCCGCAGGCCAGATGCGGCCCACCAAGCACTTTCATCCAGCCCACGGCACCCACCAATAAATTGTGCCCCATCCAGCCCTTCTGCCCACATGGATGGGAGTGAGGTGGCCACATGTACACCCCCGCTCCCTGCCCATAAACATACTCTATTATCTTGCTCCCACTTTCGTAGGCGGAAGGACCCCACCGGCCAGCATGCAGTTTTCATGTGGGGATGCTTCTGCTGCTGCTGCAGCCCCCAGGGATCTGCTCTGCTTCCCCAGTCCCTGCTGGCTCCAGGCAGCACGTAGGGAAGTAGCAGGCACGGGGTTGAAGCTGGGTGGGAGTACAGAGCCATGGGGCTGAGGCTGGTAGCAGCGTGAAGCCTGCACCCAGGGGGACAGCAGGTGGTGGCAGCAGAGGGCTGGGGTGAGCAGTGTGTGGGTGTGAGGGAAGATGAGGGGTGTGGGGACCCCCCCCACACTTCCCCCATGGCAGCAGCAGCAGATGGGGTGCTCAGGGAGCAGGTGTCCGGCAGGGTGCAGCTTTGGCCAGCACTACACATCACAGTGAGGGGCATAGCCTCCCCCAGGCCTCTGTATCACTAGCACTCCCTGCTATTCACGCACAGCCCCTAAACTCACACAGAACAAGATGGAAGTCCCACATGTTGGAGCCAGCTGCCTTCCCCACTGAGGCTGTGCAGCACAGGAGAGAAGCCCCACGTGCTAGAGCTGGCTGCCTTTCCTGCCCCCCCAGGGGAAGGCAGAAGCCCCCCATGTGCTAGAGCTGACTGCCTTTCCTGCCCCACAGAAGCCTGGGGCTTCTGTCCCCTGCAGCGCAGCCCCAGTGGGGAAGGCAGCTGGCTTCAGCACGCAGGGCTTCCCTTCCTGCTGTGCAAGTGCAGGGGCTGCACATGAATGCCAGGGAGCACCAGTGATACAGGTAGCCTGGGGGAGGCTGCACCCCTTCCTGCGATGTGCAGCACTGGCTGGAACCACGCCCCACCAGGCACCTGAGTTCTGAGTACCTTGCCTGCTGCTGCACCATGAGGGGGGTGTGTGGGGGAGGTCCCTATGCCTCTACAACCCCTCACATATCTACAACCCCCCAACATACCCTATGCTCCCCCATGAAGCCACACCCCCTAACAACCCCCCTACAAACACCCACATCCTACCACACACACACACACCCCACCATACACCCCTCCCACAATATACAAAACTAAAAATTTAGTTTTGAGTTATTATGCAATCACCTCTATATACACTACACAAACACAAATCATGACAAAAATATTTTTGTAATAAAATTTAAATATGTTATAGTAGGTGATTGACTTTTAGTGTATGATGTGTTTTTTTCTGGTTCTAAGATGGTGTCCCAGGGATGCAGGAGCGGGCAAGGGGGAAGCCTCATCCAGAGGCAGACCCCAGGTGAAAATAAAAGAAGGAAAAAACCTACCTGTTGCAGGGGTCCAGAGAAGTGACAAGGCACGCCAAGGAAAACCACCCGAGCGGTTTATCAGCTGTGCCCGTCTCCACCTGGAGTCGGGTGACGTCACGAAGAGATGTCACCTGGCGAAGATAAAAACTGACCCTGAGAGTGCGGGAAGGAGGATGCCGAGTGCTGGAGGAGCGGTAGGGAACCGCCAGGCGGAGTGCATCCAGCTGCTGTGGCCAGCAGCGGCGGCAGCAGCAGGAGCTGCAAGAGATCCCTGTGCCGGGGAAGACCAGCGGGGATCAAAGGAGCTGGCAGCGAGGCCGGCAGCGGAGGTGACAGCAGGAGCTGCGAGAGATCCCCGTGCCGGGGAAGACCAGCAGGGAGCAGCGGGTGCCACAACTCCAGGGCGGAGGAGGATCCCAGAGGGGAAAAGAGAAACCCTGGCTGGGGTGAAGGCATGGGCTCTGACCCAGGGGATGCGTTAGTCTAGGGGCATTAGGGGCGAAGGTGGCACAGGACTCTCCCTGTGGTTGCTCCTCTTCTCTTTTTTTCTTCTCGTTGTCTTGTTCCTCTTGTAGTCTTGTCTTTAATTCCTTTTTCTTTCGTATTGGATTATTCTCATGACGTGGGGTTTTCTGGTGGTGAGTGTTCTTTTTATGTTTTTCTTTCTTAGTCTGATCTATTTTAGTTCCCTGCCTAGAGCAGGTTAGCCTAGCATACCACACCAGGTTTGGGGAATTAGAGACCCCATTTGGAGACAAAAGACCACGTGAGAACATGGCAATGACCAACAGCACACGTCGTAGAATGCGCAGGGCATCAAGAGGGACAACTCTGAAGGCAGAGTGTCACCAGACCCTCTGGGTCTAGCCAGAGTCCGAGGCGCCCATCCACGAGAGGACATGTGGGAACTGAGCAAGACATCAACAGGGGCTAGCTGCAAAAGATCCTGAGGCTCGTCTCATCAGTTGGAGTGTGGCCGGGGTGTAGGGGAGGTTGGAGCCCTGTGAACATCTGCCAGGACGTGTGACAACTCTGGAGGCATCCTCAGAGGGGACCCCCTTCACTGAACGACCATCCGAAGTCACGGCAGGTAAGTTTGGGAGATACCCCAAAGGTAATCCAGGAAGTCTCCGGGGTCTACACGAGGTTCCTTGGTGAGCAAGACCAGCTGCCCGGGCAAAGGCGGCGTGGGATCGAATCATCGAGCAGAGACAGGCACAGATGGCAACCCCCTCCCCCCCGCAAAAAAAAAAAAAAAAGAGTATGTCCAGGAGCAAAGGGGAGGGACTTCCAGCGGCAAAAGCCAGGGATTAGGTGGCAAAGGCCCGTCCCTGAGCTAGCCTGTTCTCAATGGTGGCAGATAACAGAAACAAAAAGCAATGGTGTAAAGCTGCAGCCACAGAAGTTTAGGTTAGATATTAGGAAAAACTCTCTCACTAAGAGGACAGTAAAACACTGGAACAGGTTATCCATAGAGGTTGTGGGATCTTGGTCCTTAGAGGTTTTTAAGACCCGGGTAGACCCTTGGCTGGGATAATATAATTGGAGATGGTCCTGCTTTGAGCGTGCAGTTGGACTAGAGGTCCCTTCCAACCCTAATTTTCTATGATTCTATGATAGTATTTTTCAAATACTTGAAGGGCTGCCATAAAGAGAAGGCAAAACATATTTTCTCTCTTGCTACAGAGTAGGGCACACCAATGGCTTGAAGCTGCAGCAAAATACATTTAGATTGGCTATAAAGAAGAGTTTCTTCACTGTTAGAACAGAGAGGCAGTGGAACAAACTGTGTTGGGAAATTATGGACTCTGTCACTGGAGGTGTTCAAGAGAGGTTGGACAGCCACTGGTCAGGGATGATCTAGGCCTAGCTATGCCTATGTTCTACTGTGGGTATTTTCCATGCTTCTGGGCTTTGCTGGTTGCTACATGGGCCTGGGACAATTCCAACCCTCCCTCCCCCACAGCCCCTCCTCTCTGCTGATACATGTGTCAGGGTGTTGGATTTTGTTGGTTTTGCTGGGATTTTTTTGAGTGGGGGTGGGGGGTGGAGGGGGGAGGTTAAGCCTTCATCAGGTATTGGGTTTTTACACCTTCCTCAGGATTCTGCCAAGCACAGCAGGCCAGTTACCATGTCACAGGTCAACTGCTAGCTCTGCATTCCTTTTGAAGTTCCACAGGAGGGAGGTATCTGGGACCAGAAATTAAAAAAACCAATTGAGACTGTGTGAGACTGTGGCTCAGTAAGGTGAACGCTTGCCTGGAAAGAAGAGGACACTAGGTTATAGTTGGGACCCTTGCTCCTAATGAGGCAAAACCTTTTCCCCTCTGCACTGCCCCGTATCCATTCTTTTTCAATAACTACTTTAGTGGATCAGCTTCAAAAGGAGCTCTGTAGAAGGAACTAGATGATGGATGACCTGCAGTATGGTGGTTCGTGAAGTGTACTGCAAAGTCTAAGACAGCCAGATTCAAACCTTCTCTGGGACCGTCTCACTTGAGTGCCTTAGCCACTGAGCTATAAGTGAAAAAGAGATCCATCCCATTTTTCTGGTCCCAGGGCTAAGTCTGACTGTATGTTCTGGCCAGCTCCATTCCTGAGCATCTAAGACTTCTTCGCATTCACAAGGAGTGTGCATATGGCCTTAGCTGCTAGTTTGTATGCCCAGGCTGCATGCCTACATGGTCATACATAGACATTCATGTGCACAGGGCTACATACACAGGAATAGTAGGGGGTGCAATGATAAGAGATTTTTTGGGCCAATAATGATGGCCAATTTTTAACAAGCCATATTGACTGATACCGATCCGATTGCCAACATGCAGCTGGACAGCATGGAACGCAACATTTGGCTGGTAAGTCTGTTGGGGGTGAAGGGGTGGGGGGACAGAACGGGCATAGGGGGTGCAGATCAAGGCCCCCACAGAGAGGGAGGGAGTGGGGCTGGGGTAGACCTGCAAGAGGTTTGTCGGGAGGAGGAGGAGGGGAGAGGGGAAGGGAGGCTGGCTCCCACCACTGCACACACCCCTGGGAGAGGCGGGGGGCGTATGCCCCCGGATCTGTGCACAGGGTGAGGACGGACTGCCACTGCAGGCTGGGACCAGGGCTGCACGCGGGCTCTTCCAGGTGGGAGGCTAGGATGGGCTGCGCTCGGGGTGGGTGACAGCAGTGCTGGGAGGGGGGTGGGGGGACTATGGCAAATTTTGGAGTAGCTGCAGCCCCACCCCCACCCCTGTAGCCCCCCAGGCAGCGCTGCTGCCTGCACCAAGTTCAGCCCTGGCCCCTCACCTCACATGCAGATCCGGGGGGCACACGCTCCCCCTGCCTCCCCCAGGGGTGCACATAGCAGTGGGAGCCACCCCCTCTCCCCATGTGTGGCTCGGTCCTGCATCCCGCCCTGGCTGGGTAGCACCTGCTGCTGCCCCAGCCCCTCTTCCTCCCTTACCACTGGGGCCTCAGTCTGCCCTTCCCCACACCACACCAAAAGACTTACCAGGAGGACCTGACTGCTCTCCATGCTGCTGGGATGCACTCCTGGCTGCCTGGATGCTGTGCTGTGGCTGCATATGGCATTTTTCAGCCACATTAATTGGCCATATCAGCCAAGAAAAAGGTGACTGCCAATACAGTCAATTTTCCTTATATTGGTGCTGATCCAATATGGAACCAATGTATTGGTGCCCCTCTAAGGAATACAGTTTCAATATGTGCATAAGTGGCATTTTTAGCACTTAGATGAACCAAAAAGGAAAGGAGATGATCAAATCTGGACAATTACATGAGCAGGAAGGGAACAAAATGCTGCCTAATTAAAAAAAATACTCAAATTTATCAGGGAAACCTGTTTCTTATCAGTTTTTCTCATGTGGCAGAAATCTGCCAAAGATCTTTGGACAGCTTAAGGATACCCTCATTCATAGCATCACCAAATGACATTGCAAGGGTCATTAATGAAACAGTAATTTATTAAAGATTCTGGACAACTGCTAAAGGGATCTCTATCAGCCTCCTCTTAAGCAGGTCACAAACAGTATCTATTGTAGCTAGCATTAATGGATTTAATGCTTTCTCTGGGAAAGACATAATTCCCAGAAGAGGAGTTTGATATGGATATTCCTCCATAGGAACATCATCTTTATTCAGAAGTTCTGGATTCAAGTCATGAAAGTGACCTTGCCAAGGTGGCTGTACCAACTTGGATGGTTCAGCTGTGAGATGATTTATTCCTAGATGTGGTTTCTTTAAGTTATGGATGTGGCAGGTCTGAGCCCCAGACAGGCATGACAGCCCATGGTGGCTGTGTGGCTCCTGCCAAGCTCTGACTCCAATATTGCCCTTCCTCAATTGTTTGCCCATCATGACTTGATCTTGTTGAAGACTGAATAAGGGAGGCTACCTATGGGCCTTAGAGTGAGCCCTGGTCCTATTAAATCTCCAGCAGGGTTCCCCTGAACCCTACTTGTCTCAGCTATGATCTCAGGCTCAATAGGCCTTCTCGGCCTAACTGCTCCTCTACAAGGCACCTGTAGCCTTAAGGACTAATTGTATGGCTCTGTTCCACCCCTGCACCATGCCCCAAGCCTCACAGGTGTTATTGTACCATCACACTCTATTGTAGGGGTCTCAGCCTTGTCAGCATCCTCTGCTCTTGCTGTCACTGGGTCCTTTTAGCACAGGCCTACAGTACCAGACCTGACTTCTAGGCTCCAGCCTCCTTGACTGCAGGTCCAAGCAGTGGCCCCCTGTACCTATGGCCCCTCCTGGGCCCTGTACCCACTCTCAGGTCAATCAAGATCACCAGGCTCACTGGTTCTGGCAGTCCCTGGCTACAGTCTCTCCTGGACCTTGGTTTCCTCCTGAGCTTCCAGGCCCTCAGGGCCTCCCCAGGCAACTCCTGGACTACCAGTTCTCTGAATCTGCCTTGAGCTGTCCTCAGTAGGGCTCAAGGCTAAACCACTGGTGCAACCTAAATACAAAGCATCTCAGCACTCTGTCATGCACCCCCCCCACACAAAAAAAAAACTTCTCTCTGAGTTAAACCCAAAACAAGGCTACTTGCCTGCATCAAAAGCCCCTCTCTGCCCGAGCAATTTCCTGTTCCCAGACCAGCAGCGTTTCTTACTAAGTTTCACCATCTGAT
Source organism: Alligator sinensis (assembly GCF_000455745.1). NCBI lineage: Eukaryota > Metazoa > Chordata > Crocodylia > Alligatoridae > Alligator > Alligator sinensis. The sequence goes on from NW_005842869.1 coordinate 180,333, forward strand.
CAGCAGCCTTGCTGCTCTGCTGCCAGGAGCTCCTGCCTTCAAAGCTCTCAGGGCTGGACTGCCAGACTGGCTCAGGCGCTGAGTTTATATGACTCAAGCCCAGCTCTGTGTTGGTCAGGTGAATCCTTAACTACCCAATTTGCTATCTATCTGCAAACCTCTCTCAGGCTGCTTGCCCTCTTAAAGGGACAGGCACACCCCAGTGCCCCGTCATAATGGAATTGAAAGATAGGGACTCGGTGTGGCCCAGTAGAGCCAAGATTGTAGTCCATAAGAAAATGGCACATGATTTCAAAACGATAGAATCCATACAGATTGTAATCTGATATGTTTCATGTGATGAGAAGTAATTATTTTTGTGCCTCCTTTAGATAACGAGAGGTCATGCTAGAGAAGGACTTCTTACAACAACGGTGAGAAAGAGGCAAAGAAATACAACTCTTTTAAAAAGAGATCTGGATTTGTCCAGATGTCTGTGTTGAAAGATGTTGAGGAGATCTAGGTTCCATTTTTGCAGATAGATATTAATGATCATGGAAATATCTAAAACCAGTGATAATCATGAGACAGTTTCCAACCATTGCATTAGACTAGATCACCATGTATGCAACCAATGTTGAAGATGGCTGTAGAGGAAAAGGCTGTTTACTAATGGGAAGGTATGATTGTACAGATGGGGCTACAGTCATAGTATGAAGTCATTTTTCACACCACAACACTGATGTTCCTGAATGCAGAAATCAGACACTGATAATTGAGGTATGAAGGTACTAGAGCTGAAAAATATATCTGTCAGGCAATTGGAACAAGCAGGATTTAATAAGTCAGTATTGACATACCAATTTCTTCTTAGCTAGTACCACAGAAGGTGACATATTTGTATCATGCACAGCACAATACCAGGAGGAACTGGATAAACTCTTACAGGATCTGCCTCAGGAAACAAAGGAGAGGATTGCTGCTTCTGCCTCCTAGAAGCCCAGGTCAGGCAACCCTTACTTATTACCCAAGATCTACAAACCTGGTAACCCAGGCCAACCCACTGTCTGACACTGACCCCATCATGGAATGAGTCTAGCTACATTTACTCTATCCTATTCCTGTATGCCACTGGAGTTGCCAGCTATTTGAAAAACACCACAGATTTCTTAAAGAAACTGGCATTCATTGACAAGTTTCCAGCTAATGCCATATTTGCTACCATGGATATCTCATACACTGACACCCCCACATTGAACTGGATTACAAGCCATAAAGAACATTACCCCAAAGAGAAAATTCCTTCTGTTTGCATTACACTCTCCAGCTTTGTCCTCACACAACTATTTCAGGTTTGGGGAGTGCCTATACCTACAAGTGAATGGCACTGCCATGGGCACACATATGGCCTACCAATATGCCAACTTATTTATGACAGATCTTGAAGTCCATTTTCTCATACGTGCCCTCTCCTCCCCCTGACCTACCCAAGGTAAACTGAGACATCTTAATTGTATGGGTACACAGAAGGGAATCTCTATAGAAATGTCATCAGAATTTTAATAGTATCCACCCCTCCATCAGACTAAGTCTGGAATATTCCACCAAGAAAATTCATTTCTTATACAGTGAAGGTTTGCAATGGACACATTGCCACCACATTATATATATATAATACATTGCCACCACATATATATGTATATATAAAAGAAAAAAGAGTCAACTGAACCACAGCTACCTTTGCCACCAGATTTCATCCTAAGCATACCACTACAGCCACTGTCTACAGCCAAGCTCTGCATTATAACCATATCTGCTCTGATCCCACCAACCTGCATCGAGCAGATGTAAGGGTCTGGACCAGGAATTTCTAGAATTACAATACAATCCCAAAACCATAGCCACTCAGATCAACAAAGTCAGACTCAAATCTCACTCCAACTTGCTACAATACCAGGCTTGGGACAAGGACAAGAGTCCCTCTGGTTGTCACATGCTGCTCCCAGTTTAAACACTTTAGTCACATCATTAATGACCTTCAACCCTTCTGGAAAAGGATAACCATCTCAAAGTAGTCATGGGGGGCAAACCTGTCCTGGTGTGTAGGCAAGCCCCTGAATCTTAAATGGCATCTCTCAAGGAACAAGGTACTTAACTCCCAGTCTCACTGAGGCACCAGGTCTTGCAATGGACCCAGATACCTGTTGTGCCCCAACATCAGTACAGACCATATCATCACTAGGGTGAATAACACCGATTATAACATTGGAAATGTATTCACTTGCAAGTCTACCAACATCATATATGCCATCACCTGCTCACAGTGCCCCTCTGCTATCTACATGGGACAGATGAGGTGATCCCAATATGAAAAAAAATGAATGAAAATGGATCTGATATCAGCTGCAGAAAGATGCAGAGGCCTGTGGCAGAACATTTTAAAATCCCTGGACATTCCATCACTGACCTGAGGTTGGCTGTTCTAAGGCAGAAACCAATTTGAACAGGAAATCGTGGAACAAGAAATCATTCACAGTCTGGATTGTGTTAATTATGGTTTAAACAGAGACTATGGATTCTTATCTCATTACCTGGATTAGCTTTTGTAAATCCTTCTGGTCCTCTGGATTTATTGCTTGCTTGTTTGCATCTTCCAGCATGGCCCCCCTCTCCTTTCTTGTCTCGTCTCTCCTGGCTCACAGAGGCTGACTCCAACAACACCCACCAACTCTTCTGCTTCTTGGTCCAGGCATGTGTCACATTTGGTTGCAAGATGAAGTGTCCAAATTCAAATGTGAACCAGTTTGCCTCATGCTGGGCCATTGAGGGGGCATTCTGGAAGGTGGAAGATTGACAGTGGGTCCTACATGTGCAGCCCCATGAGGGGCATGGGAGAGAGAGTTTCAGTCTCTAGTGACTTTTTTTGTTGTTGTTGTTGTTGCTAACAAGATTTTCAAGCTTGGCCCCAAATTCCTCTCTCCTTATATACTTCTTCATGCACATCCTTTCACAGCATTACTGGTTACTGGAATATTAGCTAGGACTTCATAAGATCATAGGCAAGTAGGGCTGGAAAGGAACTTGAGGCTGCATCCAGAAGAGTCAGGATGTTTGCTTCCCCAGGGACAAGTACCAGCAGAACACCTTGTGCCACTGCCACTTGTCCGTGGGGAATGCCCATGCCACATGTGCTCTGCTGACATGGCAGGTTACCTTGGGTGGGGTAGAGGAGTCTAGGGCCAGCAACTGTGCTGGCCCCAGCAGCCTTACCTGGGGTCCTGGGAGCCTCCCAAGGCTGCAGCTGCCAAAATATGGCTCCAGCTGTCCAGGCTTTGGTTTTGTACTGTGTGCACTGCCACCACATGGGCCACCCTGCTTTTTAGCATGCCTTGACTTGCCTATGATCTTATGAAGTCCCAGGACTGCAAGGTAGCAGTGCAGGGAATGTCTGCATGTGTGGTGTGTGGCACCGCAGACAGGTCTGCGGCGTCACATACGGCACGTCCAAGCTTCTCTATTTGTAGCCCCTGGGCTCATTTACTCCATCCCCCTGCTCAAGGCAGGATCATCCCTGACTAAACCATCCCAGTCAAAATGTCTGTCTAACCTGCTTCTGAATATATCCAGAGGTGGAGGTTCCACAGCCTCTCTAGGTAGCCTCTTCAAATGCTAAACCACACTCAGAGGCTGTGTCTGTATGCAGCAGATTGTGCAATTGTTACTGAATATTTGTCTGGAAAATAGCTTTTCCCAAAACTAAAGTGTTATTTAATATGCCTATGATTTCAAAGTAAAGCTGCCTTCTAGAAAGACAGATTTTAAAACCCAGAGACTTCGTTTCATCAGACCTGGGTGCATCTACACAAGATGCTAAATGCGCAATAGACTAATTCTGCTGCATGTTAGTGCGTCATGGCAAAAGCCATGTAATGTGCTAATGCACAGTAGAATTAGTCTACTGAACATTAGCATCACTAAAAATGTGTGTTTGGTGCTACTGAGCAGTAGCGCTGGTTACTACACATTGAGTTAGTACCTGTTATTACAGGTACTAAAGTTAACGTGCAGTAACTATAGCACATTAATGCACATGTAGACATGCCTCCTGTAGGGGAAAGGCACTAAGTAACATTTCTTCCCGATAGGTTGACTGGAGAAAAATAAAGTAACAATGACAGTAAGAAGCTAACACTATTCAAAACAATATTAGGTTTAAAGAAAGAAAAAAATTATGAAGAAGCAACTACTTTTTAAAATCTTTTTTGTACCTACTGGATACAAAAAATCATGGACTAAATATAGACATTGGATTTATGACACATTATAACCTGCCTAACATCTGACTCCCCAGGTAAACTCTCTATTTTTTACCAGCTATTCTCATTCCCTTCCCCACCCCACCCTCCTGTCTCTCATCCTTTGACTACAGCTACATTCATTCCCCCTTCCCCCTCCCTCTGCACCCCCTATCCGTCGCTCACCTACTGACCACCTCAATTTACATTTTAATTGACTGGCTTTCTTGCCTCTGGCTGCTTTACCACTCCATCCAGGAAGAGCACAGACCATCTGCAGACACTTCCATAACCTGACGAAGGGTATTTGTGCCTGAAAGCTAGCTAAGAAGAATTTTTCCTACTATTTGAGGTGGTCTAATAAAAGATATCTGATTTACCCAAAGAACCTTAACTGCCTATGTCTTTAGACCAACACAGGTACAACCTACACCCCTGAAGTAGCAACTACACACTCTAGATGTTCCATCTCCTTGTTACAGGTGGCACTGATGGGTGGACCCATTCTGTGCTCCTTGTTTTGGTGGGGACCAGTTAAGGTCATACAGTATGTATGCACCGCCTCATTAGATATTTTTTAGCCGAAAGAATTTGAGCTAATACACATGTATGTACACAGCTAGTGAGATTTTTATGGGTAAATGATACAAAAAGTTATCTTATGTCTGTACACAGCACTGACAAGGTTGTTATTGGAGTACCATGGTACAGTTAGAGGTATGCACACTTCATAAAAGATGTTGAAAACTTCAAGAAGATTCAAAGAAAAACTATAAGAAAGGTGCAAAGGCTGGAAAACACAGTTCACAGTGACAGCTTAAAGAACCCAATTTATTTAGCTTATCAAATAACATATTAAGAAGATGCTTGATTGTGATCTATAAAGACCTATATATTGAGAAATTTCTGATAACTAGACAGATTTTTAGCTACTATGGACTCTGTCTTCCCGTAGTACAGCAGTTTCCAATCTGTGATCTGGGTACCACCAGTGGTACTCAGACAACCTGTCAGTGGTACACGTTAACAGATATAATTACTTTATATGACAAAAATTGCTGGTGGTACTTAAGGTTGAACTGAAAAATTTGCTGGTGGTACTTAAGGTTGTATCATTTTAAACTGGTGGTGCACAATCTGTCAGAGTTTGGGAACCACTGCCATAGAAGAAATGGAACAAATAAGTGAACAAAAAAATGCTCAAAAACATACAATAGTTTCAGTGCTCCACAGTATCCCAGGAGGTAGGCTGTGTGTGATCTAATAACTTATCCTTCCAGCTGTATCTTCTCATTCTGAGGTCAAGAAAGACTTGTACATCCAAGCCTAACAGAAACAAAATCATATTCCCTTAAGGTGGCCTTTCCTGGGGTGGTACTGCTAGAGGACTAGTTGGAAAAATTGAGGGAATTAAAGCAAAGGCATGTTTTCTCCCCTCTGGTAACCCTTGGCTTGAGGCACACTACTGCTGTAAATTATATAATCCCTAATGGAGCTCACCCTAATATATCAGGTTCATCAGAAGATCCTCCAGCTAATTCCCAAGAAGTAAGGCAGCACCGTGATGGATATTGGAGCACTCAGCCAAGCAGCAATTCCTCTGTCACTCCACTGTAGTAGCAATGAAAAAAGAACAGGTCTGTCCAAATCTGTAAACTGCTGTATGAAAATACTACCTGTGATGTTTAGTCTCTTACCCTTCTAGGGAGACTACAAATGTCCTTAGTGAAGCAAAGTTCTTTTCTATCTTCGGATTCATGTAGGGCATGAAGAGGAAGCAAAAAATGGCAGAAAAGCTTCTGATAAAATGATCCAGTATAACTACGACCCTGAGAGAATCACTGATTTCTTGTAAAAAAAATTGTGACGTGCGTGGGTAAAGTATCTTTTTTCATGGAATATTCATGGAACTACCATTGATCTTGGCAAACAGGCCCTGGTAGTTCCATGAATATTTAAACCCAAAACAAGGCTACTTGCCTGCATCAAAAGCCCCTCTCTGCCCGAGCAATTTCCTGTTCCCAGACCAGCAGCGTTTCTTACTAAGTTTCACCATCTGATCAGCAGCCTTGCTGCTCTGCTGCCAGGAGCTCCTGCCTTCAAAGCTCTCAGGGCTGGACTGCCAGACTGGCTCAGGCGCTGAGTTTATATGACTCAAGCCCAGCTCTGTGTTGGTCAGGTGAATCCTTAACTACCCAATTTGCTATCTATCTGCAAACCTCTCTCAGGCTGCTTGCCCTCTTAAAGGGACAGGCACACCCCAGTGCCCCGTCATAATGGAATTGAAAGATAGGGACTCGGTGTGGCCCAGTAGAGCCAAGATTGTAGTCCATAAGAAAATGGCACATGATTTCAAAACGATAGAATCCATACAGATTGTAATCTGATATGTTTCATGTGATGAGAAGTAATTATTTTTGTGCCTCCTTTAGATAACGAGAGGTCATGCTAGAGAAGGACTTCTTACAACAACGGTGAGAAAGAGGCAAAGAAATACAACTCTTTTAAAAAGAGATCTGGATTTGTCCAGATGTCTGTGTTGAAAGATGTTGAGGAGATCTAGGTTCCATTTTTGCAGATAGATATTAATGATCATGGAAATATCTAAAACCAGTGATAATCATGAGACAGTTTCCAACCATTGCATTAGACTAGATCACCATGTATGCAACCAATGTTGAAGATGGCTGTAGAGGAAAAGGCTGTTTACTAATGGGAAGGTATGATTGTACAGATGGGGCTACAGTCATAGTATGAAGTCATTTTTCACACCACAACACTGATGTTCCTGAATGCAGAAATCAGACACTGATAATTGAGGTATGAAGGTACTAGAGCTGAAAAATATATCTGTCAGGCAATTGGAACAAGCAGGATTTAATAAGTCAGTATTGACATACCAATTTCTTCTTAGCTAGTACCACAGAAGGTGACATATTTGTATCATGCACAGCACAATACCAGGAGGAACTGGATAAACTCTTACAGGATCTGCCTCAGGAAACAAAGGAGAGGATTGCTGCTTCTGCCTCCTAGAAGCCCAGGTCAGGCAACCCTTACTTATTACCCAAGATCTACAAACCTGGTAACCCAGGCCAACCCACTGTCTGACACTGACCCCATCATGGAATGAGTCTAGCTACATTTACTCTATCCTATTCCTGTATGCCACTGGAGTTGCCAGCTATTTGAAAAACACCACAGATTTCTTAAAGAAACTGGCATTCATTGACAAGTTTCCAGCTAATGCCATATTTGCTACCATGGATATCTCATACACTGACACCCCCACATTGAACTGGATTACAAGCCATAAAGAACATTACCCCAAAGAGAAAATTCCTTCTGTTTGCATTACACTCTCCAGCTTTGTCCTCACACAACTATTTCAGGTTTGGGGAGTGCCTATACCTACAAGTGAATGGCACTGCCATGGGCACACATATGGCCTACCAATATGCCAACTTATTTATGACAGATCTTGAAGTCCATTTTCTCATACGTGCCCTCTCCTCCCCCTGACCTACCCAAGGTAAACTGAGACATCTTAATTGTATGGGTACACAGAAGGGAATCTCTATAGAAATGTCATCAGAATTTTAATAGTATCCACCCCTCCATCAGACTAAGTCTGGAATATTCCACCAAGAAAATTCATTTCTTATACAGTGAAGGTTTGCAATGGACACATTGCCACCACATTATATATATATAATACATTGCCACCACATATATATGTATATATAAAAGAAAAAAGAGTCAACTGAACCACAGCTACCTTTGCCACCAGATTTCATCCTAAGCATACCACTACAGCCACTGTCTACAGCCAAGCTCTGCATTATAACCATATCTGCTCTGATCCCACCAACCTGCATCGAGCAGATGTAAGGGTCTGGACCAGGAATTTCTAGAATTACAATACAATCCCAAAACCATAGCCACTCAGATCAACAAAGTCAGACTCAAATCTCACTCCAACTTGCTACAATACCAGGCTTGGGACAAGGACAAGAGTCCCTCTGGTTGTCACATGCTGCTCCCAGTTTAAACACTTTAGTCACATCATTAATGACCTTCAACCCTTCTGGAAAAGGATAACCATCTCAAAGTAGTCATGGGGGGCAAACCTGTCCTGGTGTGTAGGCAAGCCCCTGAATCTTAAATGGCATCTCTCAAGGAACAAGGTACTTAACTCCCAGTCTCACTGAGGCACCAGGTCTTGCAATGGACCCAGATACCTGTTGTGCCCCAACATCAGTACAGACCATATCATCACTAGGGTGAATAACACCGATTATAACATTGGAAATGTATTCACTTGCAAGTCTACCAACATCATATATGCCATCACCTGCTCACAGTGCCCCTCTGCTATCTACATGGGACAGATGAGGTGATCCCAATATGAAAAAAAATGAATGAAAATGGATCTGATATCAGCTGCAGAAAGATGCAGAGGCCTGTGGCAGAACATTTTAAAATCCCTGGACATTCCATCACTGACCTGAGGTTGGCTGTTCTAAGGCAGAAACCAATTTGAACAGGAAATCGTGGAACAAGAAATCATTCACAGTCTGGATTGTGTTAATTATGGTTTAAACAGAGACTATGGATTCTTATCTCATTACCTGGATTAGCTTTTGTAAATCCTTCTGGTCCTCTGGATTTATTGCTTGCTTGTTTGCATCTTCCAGCATGGCCCCCCTCTCCTTTCTTGTCTCGTCTCTCCTGGCTCACAGAGGCTGACTCCAACAACACCCACCAACTCTTCTGCTTCTTGGTCCAGGCATGTGTCACATTTGGTTGCAAGATGAAGTGTCCAAATTCAAATGTGAACCAGTTTGCCTCATGCTGGGCCATTGAGGGGGCATTCTGGAAGGTGGAAGATTGACAGTGGGTCCTACATGTGCAGCCCCATGAGGGGCATGGGAGAGAGAGTTTCAGTCTCTAGTGACTTTTTTTGTTGTTGTTGTTGTTGCTAACAAGATTTTCAAGCTTGGCCCCAAATTCCTCTCTCCTTATATACTTCTTCATGCACATCCTTTCACAGCATTACTGGTTACTGGAATATTAGCTAGGACTTCATAAGATCATAGGCAAGTAGGGCTGGAAAGGAACTTGAGGCTGCATCCAGAAGAGTCAGGATGTTTGCTTCCCCAGGGACAAGTACCAGCAGAACACCTTGTGCCACTGCCACTTGTCCGTGGGGAATGCCCATGCCACATGTGCTCTGCTGACATGGCAGGTTACCTTGGGTGGGGTAGAGGAGTCTAGGGCCAGCAACTGTGCTGGCCCCAGCAGCCTTACCTGGGGTCCTGGGAGCCTCCCAAGGCTGCAGCTGCCAAAATATGGCTCCAGCTGTCCAGGCTTTGGTTTTGTACTGTGTGCACTGCCACCACATGGGCCACCCTGCTTTTTAGCATGCCTTGACTTGCCTATGATCTTATGAAGTCCCAGGACTGCAAGGTAGCAGTGCAGGGAATGTCTGCATGTGTGGTGTGTGGCACCGCAGACAGGTCTGCGGCGTCACATACGGCACGTCCAAGCTTCTCTATTTGTAGCCCCTGGGCTCATTTACTCCATCCCCCTGCTCAAGGCAGGATCATCCCTGACTAAACCATCCCAGTCAAAATGTCTGTCTAACCTGCTTCTGAATATATCCAGAGGTGGAGGTTCCACAGCCTCTCTAGGTAGCCTCTTCAAATGCTAAACCACACTCAGAGGCTGTGTCTGTATGCAGCAGATTGTGCAATTGTTACTGAATATTTGTCTGGAAAATAGCTTTTCCCAAAACTAAAGTGTTATTTAATATGCCTATGATTTCAAAGTAAAGCTGCCTTCTAGAAAGACAGATTTTAAAACCCAGAGACTTCGTTTCATCAGACCTGGGTGCATCTACACAAGATGCTAAATGCGCAATAGACTAATTCTGCTGCATGTTAGTGCGTCATGGCAAAAGCCATGTAATGTGCTAATGCACAGTAGAATTAGTCTACTGAACATTAGCATCACTAAAAATGTGTGTTTGGTGCTACTGAGCAGTAGCGCTGGTTACTACACATTGAGTTAGTACCTGTTATTACAGGTACTAAAGTTAACGTGCAGTAACTATAGCACATTAATGCACATGTAGACATGCCTCCTGTAGGGGAAAGGCACTAAGTAACATTTCTTCCCGATAGGTTGACTGGAGAAAAATAAAGTAACAATGACAGTAAGAAGCTAACACTATTCAAAACAATATTAGGTTTAAAGAAAGAAAAAAATTATGAAGAAGCAACTACTTTTTAAAATCTTTTTTGTACCTACTGGATACAAAAAATCATGGACTAAATATAGACATTGGATTTATGACACATTATAACCTGCCTAACATCTGACTCCCCAGGTAAACTCTCTATTTTTTACCAGCTATTCTCATTCCCTTCCCCACCCCACCCTCCTGTCTCTCATCCTTTGACTACAGCTACATTCATTCCCCCTTCCCCCTCCCTCTGCACCCCCTATCCGTCGCTCACCTACTGACCACCTCAATTTACATTTTAATTGACTGGCTTTCTTGCCTCTGGCTGCTTTACCACTCCATCCAGGAAGAGCACAGACCATCTGCAGACACTTCCATAACCTGACGAAGGGTATTTGTGCCTGAAAGCTAGCTAAGAAGAATTTTTCCTACTATTTGAGGTGGTCTAATAAAAGATATCTGATTTACCCAAAGAACCTTAACTGCCTATGTCTTTAGACCAACACAGGTACAACCTACACCCCTGAAGTAGCAACTACACACTCTAGATGTTCCATCTCCTTGTTACAGGTGGCACTGATGGGTGGACCCATTCTGTGCTCCTTGTTTTGGTGGGGACCAGTTAAGGTCATACAGTATGTATGCACCGCCTCATTAGATATTTTTTAGCCGAAAGAATTTGAGCTAATACACATGTATGTACACAGCTAGTGAGATTTTTATGGGTAAATGATACAAAAAGTTATCTTATGTCTGTACACAGCACTGACAAGGTTGTTATTGGAGTACCATGGTACAGTTAGAGGTATGCACACTTCATAAAAGATGTTGAAAACTTCAAGAAGATTCAAAGAAAAACTATAAGAAAGGTGCAAAGGCTGGAAAACACAGTTCACAGTGACAGCTTAAAGAACCCAATTTATTTAGCTTATCAAATAACATATTAAGAAGATGCTTGATTGTGATCTATAAAGACCTATATATTGAGAAATTTCTGATAACTAGACAGATTTTTAGCTACTATGGACTCTGTCTTCCCGTAGTACAGCAGTTTCCAATCTGTGATCTGGGTACCACCAGTGGTACTCAGACAACCTGTCAGTGGTACACGTTAACAGATATAATTACTTTATATGACAAAAATTGCTGGTGGTACTTAAGGTTGAACTGAAAAATTTGCTGGTGGTACTTAAGGTTGTATCATTTTAAACTGGTGGTGCACAATCTGTCAGAGTTTGGGAACCACTGCCATAGAAGAAATGGAACAAATAAGTGAACAAAAAAATGCTCAAAAACATACAATAGTTTCAGTGCTCCACAGTATCCCAGGAGGTAGGCTGTGTGTGATCTAATAACTTATCCTTCCAGCTGTATCTTCTCATTCTGAGGTCAAGAAAGACTTGTACATCCAAGCCTAACAGAAACAAAATCATATTCCCTTAAGGTGGCCTTTCCTGGGGTGGTACTGCTAGAGGACTAGTTGGAAAAATTGAGGGAATTAAAGCAAAGGCATGTTTTCTCCCCTCTGGTAACCCTTGGCTTGAGGCACACTACTGCTGTAAATTATATAATCCCTAATGGAGCTCACCCTAATATATCAGGTTCATCAGAAGATCCTCCAGCTAATTCCCAAGAAGTAAGGCAGCACCGTGATGGATATTGGAGCACTCAGCCAAGCAGCAATTCCTCTGTCACTCCACTGTAGTAGCAATGAAAAAAGAACAGGTCTGTCCAAATCTGTAAACTGCTGTATGAAAATACTACCTGTGATGTTTAGTCTCTTACCCTTCTAGGGAGACTACAAATGTCCTTAGTGAAGCAAAGTTCTTTTCTATCTTCGGATTCATGTAGGGCATGAAGAGGAAGCAAAAAATGGCAGAAAAGCTTCTGATAAAATGATCCAGTATAACTACGACCCTGAGAGAATCACTGATTTCTTGTAAAAAAAATTGTGACGTGCGTGGGTAAAGTATCTTTTTTCATGGAATATTCATGGAACTACCATTGATCTTGGCAAACAGGCCCTGGTAGTTCCATGAATATTCCGTGAAAAAAGATACTTTACCTGTGTACGTGTGGCAGGCAGGCATACAGCCATAGACAGCAGATGGCCAGGGCTAATGGGGCTTAACCCCCTCAAATGCAGGGCAACACTGAGGACCACAAGGCAGCCTCGTCATGGTCTTTGGGCAGCTACAGTGGCGGGGGAGGGGCGCACACAGACAGACATGGAGCCTGTACACAGCCAGGATTGCAGCCAGATGGGCATGCCGAGAACTACCTACTACAGCAGGTTAGTTGAGGAAGGGGAAGAAGCATGGGGGTGGGGCCCTGGGGTGAGCTGTGAAATATATGGAGCCTGGCCAGCTAGTCCAGTGGAACTTTCATCCCCATCCCTCTTCCCCACCCCCGCCCTCCGCTGCAGCCACTCAGACCCCACACCCGAGCTGCCCTGTGGCCCTCTGCACTGCCCCGTATTTGAAGAGCCTAAGGCCCATTAGCCCCAGTCTTCTACCGCCTATGCTCACAACCCTTAAAAATTGTGGTACAGGGTGAATTTCGTGGTTTCCAAGCAGTCCACAAAACTGTGATTTTCTCAGGGCCCTAAGTATAACCAGTGATTCTCAACCTATAGAGCATCTTGCTTCATTCCAGCATCTTTTAATAGACCGCTCAGAGAATCATAATCATTATATTAACTATCATCCCCTAGTTATTATTCTTTGCTACATAATTTGAAGAACATAAAGACCAGCTTTATTCTAGTAGATTTCTCAGAGCCCTGACCAGTCATCCCCATTGCACTAAAGTAGGTTTGCATGTATGCCAGCGGCTTCTGGAGTCAGTCCAGCCTGATTGACCAATGACTGCCATGTTACAAGGCGAAAATATAGAGCTACCTAGGCGCATCTACACAAGCAATGAATACCCATAAACTACTGCCAGGCACAGCATCTACATGTGTGCCCAGGACAAAAGCAAATTGAGTTAGGGAGGAGCAGTTTAGGCCAGGGCTGCTCCTGCCCTGTTCTGTCCCCCTGCAGCAGCCAGGGGGGAGCTCCAGGCTCCAGTCACAGCTATCCGAGTGCCAGCCCTGGACTGGCAGGGGACATGGAGTTCAGCCCAGCTTCCAGTTGGTGGAGGCAGTGGGGCCATCCTAGGCTGGCAGGAGGCATGAGGAGGGTCACGCCCAGGCAGTGGATGGTTGCATCAGGCAGTGGAGGAGCTGGCTGTACCATGAGACTCCTACAGCTGCTGAGCCAGGTGGCTAGGCAGCAGATAGGAGTGTGGCCCCCTGCTGGTTGGGCTGACCAGGAGCAATTTACTCCTGGGTCAGCATCTATATGTGATTTGCTGTGAAGTAAAGTATGCTGAAGGAAGATAGTACTTGTAATTACAAGTACTACCCTGCAGGAGAGTTTATTAGTTTCCTGCTGCCTAATAGCACTGCAAGTATAGACACACTATGTTTACTCCAGAGCTAATTAGGCAACTCCACAGTAAACATCTCTTGTTGATGCTCCCATTATCTCCTCAACCCTCTTGTACATGTGTCCATGATATTTACATGGCTTCATGTGTTTGTGCCTGGATGCTATCCTTGGCTATGAATGAAGGTGTCTTGTTATGGAGGAGGAAGAAGAGAGGAGGCTGCTGCTTTTTTAGGCAGGGATTATTTGCAAAATTCTGGTGACTTATGATCAAGTACTTCAGGATGTGAGTGGCATTACTCAAAGTGAATGCCCTTGCTCTTGCTTGGGTCTAACTCACTCCTTGCAGTTGTAGCAGGCTCACCTTTCAGAGCTTGGGTTGAGTCCCAGGCTTGAGATCCTGCTGCTTTGATTGGTGGAGCCCATCCACCAATCAGGAGGCAGCAATTGAAATAAAGTCACACCCCTTTCTTTAAAGGAGGTGGAGAAGAGCTCCCCCAGACTTGATTGAAGACTGTAAATTGTCAGGTCGGAAGACTTCAGGGACGGAGCCCTGGAGCATATAAAAGGAGCTGCGTGCCCAGTACGAGGGGCAGATGCGGTGAGGGACGCAAGAAGAGTGGAGCCAAGAAAAGCTGGGGAGCTCTCTCCTGGTGGGCAATAGTCCCAAGGCTCCTCAAGCTGCCACGGAGGAGCAGCCTTGGGAGCGGTGCAAGACCACTTGGGCTTTTGATGGCTCACAGGGACAGTGCACAGAGACCCAGACCTGGGAGCAGTGTAAGACTGCTTGGGCCCATCACGGTGCATGGTTTGGTGCATGGAGCCCAGGCTTTGGGAGCTGCAAGCAGGCACTCGAGCCTGCAACCCCGGCAGGGCCAGCAGGCCACACGGTGCCTG
>NW_005842869.1:195315-205352 GCF_000455745.1 Alligator sinensis
CGGAGCCTGCTGGGGTTCGCCGCCCGGTGTGAGGACGGATGGCCAGAGCCTGAAGGGCCCGACCTTTGCTAAAAGAGCCCTTGGTGCTCAAGCCCAGGCATGGGGAAATAGCAGTGCTGCAGCATGAGGCCCAGCACCCCGAAGCCAGCAGCGGTGGTGCAGCAGCTGAGAGGAGCTGAGCCCTCGGTGCCCAGAGCAGGGCGCAGGGTGGGGAGGAACCAAGTGGTGCAGGAGAGACCTGGAGAGGTGCTCCAGCAGAGGAGACCCTACCGAGCTGCACCCTGACCACCGCTACCTAAGGAAGCGTGAGTCATTGGGCTCTTGGGTCCCACAAGGGAAAGATGTTTGGGGGAGGCAAACCCAGAGTAGGGGCTGGGGGAGCAGCCCCCCACCTAGTCAAGGCCCTAAGGGGAGGGCCCCCTGGTGCTTCCTGGACACCCCGCCAAGGGACCCCATTGGAAGGAGGACTATCTGTTGCCATGGGTCAGGGACTATATTATGGAATAGGTGTTATTAAGATTGTTCCTGTCTGCTCCTTATATTATGTAATTGAAATGTTGTATTGTGTTGATGCTGCTGACATTGTTTTATTGTGATGGGTAAATAGTGTTATTTAGGGTTTGACCTTGGTTATTGGTTAATGTTCACTGTGTAAATATATGTATATATTTAGTTTTATGATTATGTATAACTCAATAAATTGTATATAGTTAAGAACTTTGGGCTTGGGCTAACTCTATAGAGGAAAGAGGGATTTGCTCGCAATTCTGGCATCCCTCTCATAGCACCCCCTCCTGCCTACCCATCCCATCCAACTGAGAATAGGGCACACCCTTGGGTGTACCCAGGTTACAAAGTTAACTCCTTTTTTGAAAAACTAAATATCTGAAAAAGCAGCAACACAGTAGGACCTACAAAATCCCAAGAATGTTCCTCCTGCCAGGCCATCAAGAGGTCTTTCTCCAGCACCATGTCGACAGACTGACTGAAACCAACTTGGATAGGACTAATTACAGGAGTTGTACAGGATTAAAGCATAGGGACATCCCAGGGACTCATACTCAGGTACCTGAGACTGTGAGTGGCATTACTCAAAGTGAATGCCCCAATACTGGCTTTTATTCACTGAGCTCTCAGTAGAACACATTGACACAGAATATAGGAAAGACCCCAAAAACAACCTAGCCCCAGGCCTTCTGTTCTTTACCTCTCCTTTCAGGATGAACATTTTGCATCCTAGGGAGAAATGGTCTACATAATATTCACAAAAAGTGAGAAAGGGGACCTTCATGTCACTTCAGTATCTCCTGAATTCTGGGGCTACTTCAGTTATAAGCATTCCTTTGATTCATTCCAGTAACCTGGTGTCATGGGCCCATCCAACAGCTTGGAATAACTGTAGTATGATGCAGTTATAATTCCTTCTATCTTGGGAACTGGCAAGGAGCCATGAGGAGTGGTTCTGCTAATACTTATCATCATAGAATACCACTTTCACCAGGAGTATTCCCTAGGGAAGACATCCAAGTGGGAATCAACCCTGCAGTCTAGGCTAACTGAATTCATTCACAGGCACAGGCCACAGGCTCAGTTATAGGCCCAACCAGACATAAATGATCAGTTTTGCTATTTTCAACTCTCCCAGCATCAGGGAGAACATTTAGAAGAACACTTTGCTTTCTTTCTCTCCCCAAAAAGGCTCCTCTGAAAACCACTTAATGAGAGCATCATTCTAGACTTCTCCCATGCATGAGAACTCAGAAGGCAGCAGACAGAGAAGAGCAGATGTTTGGCACATAGACACAGCCTGGGTGGGAGGAAGCAATTTAGGATGAATGGTAAAGATAGATTGTGGAGATGGCTAATTGAGAGGGAGACAGGTAGACTGATCACTGGCAGTGGAATGGGCAAAGAAGCAGATCTCTTGTAGTAGAAGTGGGAAAGTACAACTTTAGTAAGGCCATAAAGAAAAGCTAGGCCATAATGGAAAACAAACTAACATGGAGACCTAAGCCTGCATTAGAGACCCTGCTGCTTTTGGATTTACCATAATCAGTCTGCCCTACATCATTTTTCTCATGTTGCTTATCATCCCACATTTTATATCACTAATTCCCTTTCCCTCTCTCACCCACTGTGCCAATGCCCACCTATATACTAAGGATTACACAAGATCCCAGACCCCTCAGCTTCAATTTCCATTCAAACTGCCCCTTTGGATCCAGGCAAGAATTTGGGATCTGGTTAGAGCACTTAAATACTACAGTACGCACTAATCTGGATACTTCCCTAGCTTTAGTTCCAGAACACTAAAGATCATATTTATCTAAAGGTTCATCCACAAACTCTCATCCTGGCCTCCCCTCTGATTCACCTCTGGATGTTCTGCTGCTATCGTAAAGTAGGGTCTTCTGACCCCTTTCCTTCCAATCCCAGTTGTGCTCTTGACTCCTCTCTCCCCATTGCCACCATGTCTTGTCTGTCTACTTTGGCTAAGTACAGACAGTCAAAAAGCCCAAGGCTGAATCGATACAATCTTCTCAAGTTAGTCAAAGCTGCATAGACTGAATCGATAAGCAAGTAAACAGACATTCACTTTTGATTCTGAAAAAGCAGCCACATGCCTACAGTGGCCCAAGCCAGAAGCTGGGGAGCACTAGAGCATTCATCCCTGCTCGGGTGGAACAGAAAGCTTGGGCCACAGCTAGCCCACCCACCCCGGGGGCGGATTGCCAGGGAGATGCTGGAGAACTATGATGCTGGGGGACTGTGAGTTAACTTGAAACTGGAGGGGATCTGGGACAGAAGTTCCATAGACTGTTTTAACCTAAATCAGTTAAATCTGATACAAATCCATCCAGGTTTATCTTAAAACAGTTTTGGACATTTTGAAAGCAGTTTATGTGCACTGAACTTCTATTGTGTTATAGATTTAAAGCAGTTTCTGTTCACTTATACCGGTTTATGTGTATTTTCTGTCCCTAGCCTTTCTGTGCCTTTGTTGAAACCTCCCACATCCTTGGCAGTCGCTTGCCTTCAAAACTGTTTTCCCTCTCTTCCCTCTGCTTTACCTTGCCCTAGTCTGACCCAACACAGCTACAAACCTCCCCACTCTGTTCCACAGGACTTAGATTTGGGTATCTGGGAAACAGCTGCACCAAAAGGATGTATAGAAAGGAGTTGACACTGGCTCTTACCATTTTCAGGGTGCTCCATCTCCCCAATGCTACCGTCGGGTGTGGTGCGCTCATAGTGATCTTCAGGCAGAGCCAGAGGCCCAATGCGAGGCCCTGATGATGATTTGCTGCTGGGTGTCTCTGACTCCTCTAGCCCACTGTCATAATAACTATGTTGGGAGGGGTCCTGCAAGTCCTGTGCCTGATTGGCTGCAGAGAATGTCACTCGGCGATGAGGTAACTGTAAAAAAGAGAAGACAGAGAAACAGTTAAATCAATCACCCACTGAAGAATGATCACAAAACCTGACTACTGTGATAGATGCTTAGGGACAAGGAATCCATGTTTTTCCCATCCAACTGAAACATCTTTCATTTCACTGTGACCCCTCACCATTGCCATTTCTCCTATCAGAATCCATTCCAATGTCAGATCCACCCCATTCATGTCCACATAATTGACAACATCTTTTACCTCAAACCACACACCCAAATGACACCAATCTTCACTTCAAGTGACTCTCTTCTGTCTCTCACTCAGGAAACCCTCTAGCACCATCTTTTGCCTCAGAGCTTCCCAGATTGTCTCTTCTCTTACCTCAGGGTTCTTGATATCACTATCAGAAACCATGTCTCACCTACCAGCTTTCCTCTGTTCCACCTCACTTCAGAGACTTCTTCCCACTTCTGAATGACATCATCCTTTATCTCAGAAGTCTGTTCCACAGTTGACATCATTTCACACCCTGATACGCTCCCTTCAACTCATATTTCTCACCTTGCAAATTCACTTGATTGATGCCATCAGCTTTCAGCACCAGAGCCTTATTGACTGACACAAATAAATAGATAACTTTAGAGGCCTTGCTCCCTGACAGACATGATCAGTTCAGTTCTCCCAAGCAACACCATCTCTCACCTCAGAAACACCTCCCACAAATGTCTTCTTACATAACAACTCTTGGAATGACGCAACATCTAATACTAAAGTCCCCACACCCTCCACACCTAATCACCTCTCATTAGACCAGCTGGCAGTATCCCTATAAAGAAGGTCTCCAGGCTTACTTGACCCCCTGTCCCTCCTATTAGCATTATTTTGTACCTCAGCACCTATGCATGTCCATGCTTCATGTCCATTTTACATTTTAATGTATTAAAATGCATATTTTTGGATGGGCCCAATTTACCAAGCAAGTTGGGCTGCTGCCTATGATTTCTGTGTTGTTATCATTGTTTATTAGTCCACCAAACTTTGTGTCCTACAAAAATATTATCACCAGTGATTTTATGTTTACTTTCAGATAACTGGTGAGGAGTACTGGGCATAGGATCAATCCCTGTGGAACCCCACTTAGAGACACATCATTTGATAAAGGTTCCCCACTGATGGGTTTGTTTGGTTTTTTTAATTGTCAGTCAGTTCTTAATCTGTTAATCAGTTATCCAGGTGTTTTTACTTAAAAACATTAAGTAACATTAGAGTATGCCTAGCAACTGGTGCTCACCTTTTGCCCATAAGTTTACAACCAGTAGTCTAGGCTAGTTAATATCCCAAATTTATATTACTTAGCATATTCTTCCATTGCAAATGGACTGGAAAGTACTTCACCATTCAGACATATTACCCTGCTTCTTTCCAAATATAGAACACAAATATGTATTGAACATGTCAACCATGTTTGTACCAGTATTAACAGTTTAACGGTCTCTATTTACTAATTGGCATATACTATTGCTAGGATTTCCTTTTGTCATATTGAATGAAATAGTTTGAATGTTTGTAAAGGTTGCCCATTAGCCAGTTTCAGGAAGAAGATAGGATTTATCTCCTTATCTAGCTCATTGTTTTGGGGCTACGTGAAAAATGTCCTGACTTCACTTAAAGCCTTAATTTAAATTGTATCTTTAGAAGTCTTTTACAAAGAAAGCAAATATCCTGAGTTCCGAGACATCAAAGCCTAGTGCCTTTTAACCAGACTGGTAAAAAAAAAAAGGTATTTACAGTGATATGGAAGAAGTCTCCCCAAGAGTAATTTAAAATGCTCAACAAAGGTAATTTCAAAAGAATCTGTTGAGTAAGATCCGAGCCCAAATTTGGGAGTTGTGACAAATTGAGTAGGAGGAGCCCACTGACGGCAGCTCACTCAATAAAAACCTGTAACTTACTGTCCCAATTTGGAGGTGACTTCACTTGCAGAACAACGAAGGAAGAATTGCAAGTGTAGCCCGGACCAGATTGATCACCTGACCCAACCTCTCCGTGAACACGAATCTCTTAGTTCACGCTGAAGCCGCGAAGCGCCCGAAAGGGACTGAAGGAAGGGGACTTAGTCCTACCACTGCTGAGCCCAGCTCATTGAACCGTATTGCTGAGGCCAGCCTATTGAACCGTACTACTGAGGCGAGCCCATTGAACCGTACTACTGAGGCCAACCCATTAAATCGTATTACTGAGGAATGAAACCATATTTAGGTGTTTGGCTTCTCGGAATTCTAGGATTGTAAGTATATTATGAAAAATAACAGTATTGATTCAAATTTAACTTTTAGTTGTAATTGTAGTTGTTTTTGTAACACTAATTCTTATAGCATTGTTTGGGAAGGAAGTGCATTCGGAGCATTGTTTCTGATATATGTAATTATTGTGTTTTTAATTTCTGTGGTGTTTCTTAAAGCTAAGCAGTGTTTTATACATAGCAAAGAGTTTTAAAATAAAATTGTGTTGTATGAATTAAGTGTGTAATCATTGTGAAATCGTGCAATCAGCTAACTACTCCCCCAGCCAGTGCATCAAAACGAATCAGTAAATTGTGTGGGATTTTCTCTATTCCATAACCCACTAGAGACACCTTTGCTCCTGATATACATGAAAAAGCTCCTCCTCCTTTACTAACAATGGATTTTTGCCTGATGCTTTTAACTTCTCTTATCAATATTCTACACTTCATAACTACTCATTTATAGTAATTGCTATCCATTTTCCACTTTTTAATTGATTTTTACTTCCATTTACTTGGTTTATTTCTAATTGTTACCTTTCATTTTGCCATTGAACCCGGGTACACTATTTAAAAAATATAGCAGTCCTGTAGAATTTACTGCCCTAAGACCTGCACCCAGACTCTGGATAAAATGCATGAGGACAGATAGGTACCTATGAATTTGGTCCATAAAAACCAATGAACTGAGCAGAGAATAACTTAAGCTTGCAAATACAAAATACCAATGGCAGGGGAAAATCGTTGATCTTGGTCTCTGTTTGTGCCTTGTACATTAGACAATAATTGGTTTTAAAAAATCTGTGGCAGATTGGTAAATCCTTCCTTTTGCTGGCAAATAATCTTGACCCTAGGCTATTGGGAAAAATTTGGTCTCAACTATATCTAACAGATCGTTCCTAAGGAATGAGAGGAATTAGGTGAAGTTTATGTGCTTCCCAGCACTGCTTTGTATTAAAAAGAGACAAGTAGGAGAGAAGTTCTTCTTAAATTTAAGTTAGATTACTTCTGAGAGTGCTTGTGAATAATCATCCTTGTTTGGGTCTGCTAGAAAGAAATCTGTCCCACGTCATGTTGGAATCTTGTTACGCCACTACGGAAAAGATAGCATAAGGGGTTGAAAAGGTTTTTCACAGAAGAAAACCAGCTCTTTTATGAAAAAAAATGAGAGCAATAAGAAAGCTCCAATAAGTTCCATGGCACTGCCTTGAGGCTTTACACTTCTTTCTGGGTCTTGAGGAACAGCCCTCCCCTCCCCACACCACTATCTTACAGTCATCTGTTTTCCCTTCCCTGCTCCAAGGGGAAAGGGTGGGGGGCACAGCAAAGAATAAGAGATGCTCTGTTTACCAGGGCACCCCTTGGACCATTGGCTCCCCAATGGCCACCCACCAGTGTCCTGTCAGGGAGCCTTGCAAGGACCCTGCTGCTGCTGCTTACTGCTTCAATACTCTCGGAGATTCCAGGGTCTATTTGCACTTTTGTCCCCATGCCCCGAGCATAGATCCAGGGTGACCCCAATCTGTGCAAGGGGCAAAGGGCATTCTTACACAGCTCAACCCATCTCAACTCAACTCAGAATGGGTCAAGGCATGGAGGAATGCCTCCCCCATCACTAGTTCCCATGACTGGGTCACCGCCTACTTGTGCAAGGGAAGGGAAGCATTCTTGCATAGCTTGATCTGTCCCAGATGTTCTGGAGACAGTACAAACCCTGCTGCATATGCTCCCTGCACCCTCTACACAGAACTAGGGTGACCCAGAACTCTGCAAGAGACAGGGAAGCTATTCCTTGTACCTTGACCCATCCCTGGCACACCTAGGGTAGGTTGAGCCATGGTGCCTCTGCCTCCTTCCCCATGCACAGAACCACATCCCCCCATGCATTCCCACACAGCTCAACATATCCCACATGTTCCTGGGACAATTCATGTCTCTCTGCCTCTGATATCCCCTGCCCCTTTCACAGAACTAGGATGACAATGATGAACCAATCATGTACCCAGGGCAACAGCAAGGGCTTAGACAGGTGGAGTATTGTGTTCAGTTTTGGGCACTGCACTTCAAGAGGGATGTGCACAACCTAGAGATGGTTCAGAGGAGGGCCACTAGTATTGTTAGGGGCCTGCAGGCAAAGCCCTACAAGGAGAGATTGAGGGCCCTGGATCTCTTCAGACTCCACAAGAGAAGGCTGAGAGGTGATTTTGTGGCTGCCTACAAATTAATCAGGGGGTGGGGGGGAAGCAAGAAATAGTATATGCTCTGTTTACCAGGGCACCCCTTGGAATAAGTAGGAACAATGGCCACAAACTGACAGAGAGAAGATTTAATTTAGACATCAGGAAAAACTTTATGATAAGAGTTGTCAGAATCTGGAATGGGCTTCCAAGGGAGGTGGTGCTCCCCCCTATCTTGGGGGTCTTTAAGAGGAGTCTAGACATGCACCTGGCTGGGGACATCTGACCCCAGCACTCTTTCATACCCAGGGCAGGGGGGCAGACTTGATGATCTGCTAAGGTCCCTTCTGACCCAAACATCCATGAATCTATGAATCTATTAATATAAGGCCTGAGTGGAGCTGGCAGTAAAATCCTGGAGGCTGCTGAAGGAACATCTTCGCAGCAGGAGAGATGCAGCTCCAGAGTGTCAACGTGGAAACAGTCTGAAGCAGTCTGGCCCTAGCAGCTGGAGGGGAAAAAGCCCCAATTAGGAAAGCTGCAAAGTGCCTGACAGACTGCTGATCTGCCTTGAGAGTACCAGTGAGCCTCAGACAGTTTATGGTTATATATAAACTCAACTAGAGATGACCAGACAGTCACCTTGCTGGGGTCACCTACCCCCAGTTATTTTTCCCACTTGGTACAGGGGGCTGGACACAATGATCTTCCAAGATCCCTTCCGGCCTTACAATCTATGAATATCCAGCTGCTGGGTTTTATGTGGATACCTAGTGAGGACTGCCACAAGTGTTTGTCTGTCTGCCTTAAGGTGGAAGGAGAAGGTTTTCCTTTTTAAATGGCAGTGTGCTGTTTTCCCTTTCTATTGATGCTGGTGGTCCCAGAAGGAGAGTTTGTGTGATAGCCAGGGGGCATATCTTTCGGTAATAGCTCATACTGCTGGTTTGAGGTCAGGACTGTGAGGGGAGGTTTCTGGAGGTCCCATTAGTGCCCAAGGGGAATGTAGTTGCCTTGAGCCCTGCTGGGGGCAGGCTTAAGACAGAGTGAATGACCAGAGCCCAGAGCAGGGCAGAGTGTGGGGCCACAGAAACCAGAACCCTGAGAGGGACAGAAACAGGGGTTTGATGCCTGAGAGGGCAAGACTAGAGCTGGTGCCTAGAAGCAAGGTCCAATACACTGGGCCCAGGCTAGAAGGCTCAGCTAGAGAAAAGGGGTGGAGGCTGAGAAATCCAAAGCCCCAATAGGAGTGTGATGGTACAGTGACACCTATGAGGCATGGGATGTGATGTAGGGGAAGACAGAGCCACCTGCTTACCCAGATTCATCCTCAGAGATCCCAGGGATGCTTCTAGTAAGCAGAGAAACCTCAACTTTCCCCGCTGACACAGAAACATCCTTTGAGATCCTGGGGCATGTTTCAGTAAGTGGGGAAAGCCAGGCGTGTACTCCAAGGGCTTGGGGGACCGATTCTGCCCAGGAATTCCTAGGGTGTCTGCCATCATTTTCTTCCTGGTTCCAATAGGCCCTTACTAATTGTATGACCAGACACAGAGAAGTGCTTAATGTCCAGAAGATTTCTTCAATTCCTCCTGCACTGTCTCCAAAGGGATTTTTACTGCTATGTGATGCAGCAATTAATGGTAATTTTGACATTATCAGACTGAATTAAAGTAGAAGATATTATTTTCTCTGATGAGGAAAAAAAGACCACTGTTGATAACAAATGTTCTTCCATCTGCAGGTGTTCTTACTCTCTCTCTCTCTCTCTGTTATTCCTTTGGAACATACAGTAGAAGCCTTTGCACTGGGTCTCTCTTAGGATCATAGGAAAGTACAGCTGGAAAGGACATTGCAAGGTCATCAAGTCCAGCCCCCTGCTCAAGACAGAATTGCTCCTAAATTAACTATCCCAGCCAAGTGCCTATCCAACCTGCTTTTGAAAATTTCCAAGGTTCGAGAGTCTACAGTTTGTCTAGGCAGCCTGCTCCAATGCCTGACCACCCTTTTAGGCAGAAAGTTCCTCCTAATCCCCAACCTAAATTTACTTCACTGCAGCTTGAGGCTGTTGCTTCTAGTCCTGTCCCCTATGGCCACAGAGAATAGCCCATCTCCATCCTACATTTGAAGAATGTCATAAAATCAAATCAAGTATTCACTTCTTCAGACTAAATAACCCTAACTCTT
>NW_005842869.1:205362-210744 GCF_000455745.1 Alligator sinensis
ATAAGTCTTGCTTCGCAAATCCCTAATCATTTTTGTTGCTCTCTGCTAGACTCTTTCCAGTCTGTCCACAACCTTCTTAAAATTGTAGGGCCTGAAACTGGATGCAGTACTCCAAGGCCTCACTAGTGTTGAATAGAGCAGAAGAATAGAGCAGATTTGCAAGTGACACTCCTGTTAATACAGTTCAGGATGCTGTTGGCCTTTTTTGCAACAAGAGCACACTGTTGGCTCATATTCAGCTTACTGAAGTCTACTGTTACCTCCAGGTCCTTCTCTGCAGTACTGCAGCCTAGCCAGTCATTCCACAGCATAGGCAGAGGAAGGGGGTGCTAATGGGGCTTATTACCCTGCAAATGCAGGGCAGTGGTAGGACCACAAGGCAGCCAAGTCGAGGGTTTCTGGTGGCTGCAGCAGGGGTGGGGAGGGAGTGAGGCAGGCACTGCCCAGTTGGCAGAATGGGACTGAGCCACGAGCGGCTCATCTGGGGGGGCACAGCTCCTGCTGCTGCATGCACCCCAGGAGGTATGGGGAGCATCTGCCCCTGATCTGCACAGGGCAGGGTGGGCTGCCACCATGGGCTGGACCTGGGGCTGCACCGGACTCTTCCCGGCAGGCTGCGTGCTATGCTTGGGGTGGGCAGTGGTGGCACTGGGAGGGGGCTACGGGTTGGGGGTGTGGCTACAGTCACCCCAAGATTTGCTGTAATCCACTCGACCCCCCTCCCAGTGCCACCACTGCCCACTCCCAGCATAGCATGCTCACCCCCCTCACACCCAGGAAGAGCCCGGCACTGCCTCAGCCCCAGCCCTCAGTGGCAGCCCACCCTGCCCCACACAGATCCAGGGACACATCCCTCCCAGGACACGTGCAGCAGCAGGAGCCACCACACCCTCCCCGTGCCCCCCGGACAAGTCATGGCTTTGTGATTGGCTGTGCAGAGCCTGGCGGGGCGGGCACGGGGGTCCTGGGGGCTCCATCCCCTCTGGCCCAGTGGTGCAGCTGAGGCTGGCCCTGCTCCAGCTCCTGCTCCAAACCCCGCTATGTGGTGTGGGGCCGGGGCTGGGGCCTGGGCCAGTGTAGGGAGGCACCCGGGGCCAGTGCCAGGCTGGGAGGCTGGCAGGTTTGTTGGCATGGGGGGCACAGGTGCTGAGCAATGACCCTGGGCATGAAGGAAGGGGCGGCCACATGAGCGCAGCAGACCCTGGCCCCAATCCCAGACCCAGCTCAGCTCCACTCCCTCCCGATCCCTGCATGATCCCAGTCCCAGCCACAGTCCCTTTCCCTCTCCCCCACCCCTCCCCTGCCCCTCTGAGCCCTGCAGACTTTCCCACCCAGGGGGCGCATGCACACATACGTGCACACGCTCAGCCCCACCCCCTCAAATTTTTTTCTCCCTCTGACTATGTTCCACAGTCTGTATTTCTGCGTGCAATTATCCCATCCAAAGTGCAGGATTTTGTACTTCTCATTGAATCTTTTCTAATTGATTTCAGATTATTTCTCCAGTCTATCTATGACATTCTGCATCATAAGCCTATCTTCCAGAGTGCCTACACTTCCATCCAACTTGATATGTCATCTACAAATTTGCTAAGTGTGCTACTGTTCCCATCATACAAATCATTAATGAAGACAAACAATAAGGACAGAAACCGGGGGAACCCACTTGGTATGTTCTCCCAGCTAGATGTTGAGTCATTAATGGGTACTCGCTGAGCATGATGACCCAACCAGTTATGCATCCATGTTACAGGACTTTCATCTAGTCTGCATTTCCTTAGGGAGTTATTAAGAATGCAGTGGGCAGCAGTGTCAAAAGCCTTGCTAAAGTCAAGGTATATTACATCCATTGCTCTTCCCCCATCCACAGAGCCTGTCACCTTATCACAGAAGGAAATCAGGTTGATCAGGTATAAGTTGACCTTGGGTGAATCCATGCCAGCTGTTCCTGATCATCACCTTATTCTCTTTTAGGTGCTTTGAAATAGACTCCATTATCTTTCCAGGTATTGAGTTCTGTAATTCCCTAGATCCTCCTTCATCTCTTTCTTAATGATGGGCATTATGTTTCCACTTTTCCAGTCATCTGGGACCTCACCCAACCTCCATGAGTTCTCAAAGAACTCATGAAATTACCTCAGACAATTCCTTCAGTACCCTAGAGTGCATCCAGACGTGTGTGGACATTTGGTTTCCTGGGGACAAGTAGCAGCGGAACACCCATGCTACATGCACTTTGGCATGTGGTAAGTTGGCCCAGGTAGCATAGGGGAGGCTGGGGCCAGCACTGTGCTGGCCACAGTAGCCTTACCTGGGGTCCTGGGGACCTCCCGGAGCTTCAGCTACAGTGGTCCTGCCAGGCAGAACCCGGCCAGCAATCACAGTGTGGCTCTGAGTGGCCAGACTCTGATTTTTAGTAGCACAGGCTGCCCGGGCATGTGCTGCTTCAGTTTTTTTTCTGCATTTTTTTGACCCCCTAGATATCCAGGGTAAAAAAAAGAAACCACAGAAAAGAAAAACAGAGCAGTGCACACTCAAGCAGCATGCGCTTGCAGTGTGGCAAACTCCAGACTGTGTGGTATGTGGTGCTGCAAACACATAGACATGCCCCTGGAGGACATCCTATCCAGGCCTGCTGGCTTGAAACCATCTTGTTTCTTAAATTAACTCCAAACCTGTTCTACTACTCTAGGCTGTCTGTCTCCTTTCCTGTCTTTGCTGCCAACTTCACACATCATGAAGTAGCTGCCCCTATTTTTGAAGACAAAGGTAAAAAAGGCATAAAAAACATCAGCCTCCTCTGTATCATCCCCAACTAGATTGCCTTTTATATACCAAAAGAGAATGCAGTTTCTCTGGTCTTTCTCTTACTCCTGACATCCTTGTAAAGTCCCTTTTATGGACTTTTATGTCCTTTGCCAGATGCATCTCAAATCACGGCTTGGCCTTCTTAATTTTCTCCCTGTGTGCCCATGAAATATGCTTATACTCTTCCCTAGTACTTTGACCAGGTTTCCAGTTTGTGGGATTCCTTTGTGAATTTCAACTCATTGAAGAGAGAGCTCTCTAGCCAGGCTGATCTCCTGTTGCACTTTCCATTCTTCCGTTGCATCAGGATAGCTTGTTCCTGTAACCTTAAAAGGGCCTCCTTAAAGTACTGCCAGCCGTCCTGGACTCCTCTTACCCTCAGACTTGCTTCACAGGGGATCCTACCTACCAGGTCCCTGAGTTTGATACAGTCTGCTGTTCTGAAATCCAGGACACATATACACAAGATACTTTATGGTGCAGTAGCATAGTTTACTGCTCGGTAAGTGCATGAGTCTTACACATGGGCATGCTTACTGTGCAGAAAATTATATTACTCATGAGTAAATTTGCTACCTGCAAAGGTAGATAGCAAATTTACTTGCGATTAGTTACTGTGTAGTAACACATGTGTAGATGCCAACCAGGAGGAAATTTGCTCCCAGTCAGCCCCACCACTAGGGGGCCAGCCTGAGGCTAGCCCCAGTGTGGGAGCCTCTCTTGCCCCAGGGCTGGGCCACCTCTACAGCAGCCCCAGCTTCAAACCCTTAAAAGTCTGCAGGCATTTTGAGCCCTGGGGCATACATGCAGGGAGCCTGAAGTCACTCCAGGCCCCTGTGACCCCCTGGACAGGCCGCAGTCCAACTGTGCCAGCTTGCCTGCACCCCAACACCACTGTGTGGCATCATAGTACTACACAGCTGCCTGGCTTGTGCCATCCAGACCTTCAGGGTGCTGCTGGCTCCTGCCAGGTCTATCAGCACCCAGGCCCAGCTACAGGCAGCTTCTGGCCATTGGGGCCAGCTCCAGCTGCCCACAGCCCACCCCAGCAGCCTGCCCAGAGCCTGCAGGTGCTATGGAGCAATGCATTGCTGTGCAGCTCCCAGTGCCATGCTATGCCCTTGTGCTGAGTGCTGCAGGCAGCTTCCCAGACCCAGCATCACAGGGACAACCGTGCAGAGTCCCATAGAGCCAGTGTGGGAGCCCCTAAGGCATCATGCGTCATGCCCCTATGGCGTCAGCTCACAGTGATAGTTAGGTCCAAGGATGTGGTTGTCATGGGTGACCTAAACTTGCCAGACATCTGCTGGGAGGAGCAGACAGCCAGGTCTGACCGCTCACGCAGGTTCTTAACTGACACACAGGGCCTCCATCTAACCCAGGAGGTACACAGCCCCACCAGGGGAGACACCTTGTTGGATTTGGTCCTGGCCACGGGCGACAACCTGGTACGGGGTCTGTGGGTGCTCGACCACCTAGGCAATAGCGATCATCGTCTGCTGGAATTCACCATCCAGTGCAAGGTGGTGAAAGCCTCCAGCAAGGCAGCAGCCCTCGACTTCAGGAGGGTGGACTTTAATGAGGTGAGAAGACTAGTGTGGCAAACACTGAGGTCCCAGAGCTGGAGGGAGTTGAGTATCCAGGAGGAGTCGTCGCTCCTTAAGGAGACGATCCTCCAAGCTCAAAGGGAAGTAATCCCTACATAAATCAAAGGGGGCAAGAGGGCGCAAAGGTCCCCATGGCTCACCAAAAGCATCCGGGAACGTCTCCAAACAAAAAAGGAGGTGTACACCCGTTGGAACCATCACAAGAGAGGACCATACCTTGGTAGCTCGGGAATGTAGGGGGGCGGTCAGGAAGACCAAGGCAGAAATGGAGCTGGGACTAGCGACCCAGATCAAGGACAACAAGAAGTCTTTTTTTGAATATATAGGGGGGCAAAAGAAGGTGCCAAGTAATGTGGGGCCTCTGCAGGACATGCTAGGAAATCTGGTCATCTCACCAGACGGTAAAGCTGACATATTCAACAATGTCTTTGCCTCCATATTTCTGAGGAGGGACCCAGATATCTCCTCCAATGGCCCCCCCGAGGGTCCTGTGGGTGGCACACCCAGGCCTAGGGTTAATGAGGACCTTGTCAGGGAACTTCTGGAGGGACAGATGTATTTAAATCCGCAGGTCCTGATGATCTCCACCCCAGAGTGCTGAAGGAACTAGCAGGGGTCATTGCGAGACCTCTGGCACAGCTCTACGAGCACTCAAGGCGCTTGGGTGATGTGCCGGAGGACTGGAAAAGGGCCAATGTGGTCCCCATCTTCAAAAAAGGGAGGAAGGAAGACCCAGGAAACTATAGGCCCGTGAGTCTTACCTTGGTCCTGGGAAAGCTTTTTGAAAGAATTATCCTGGCACATGTCCAGGAAGGGCAAGCAGGGGAGGTTATGCTCAGGGGCAACCAGCATGGGTTCATTAGGGGCAGGTCTTGTCAAACCAACCTGGTGGCTTTCTATGACCAGGTCACCAAGTCTCTGGATGCAGGTGTCACAGTGGATATAGTCTTTCTGGACTTCAGGAAGG
>NW_005842869.1:210995-211505 GCF_000455745.1 Alligator sinensis
GATCTAGACAGGTTACAGGGGTGGGCCGATGAGAACAGGATGGGGTTCAACACTGACAAGTGCAAGGTAATGCACCTGGGGAGAAAGAACCAGCGGCACACCTACAGGCTGGGGAACTCCCTTCTTGTCAGTGTCGAGACAGAAAAGGATCTTGGAGTCATCAGTGATGCCACAATGAACATGGGCCGACAGTGTGGGGATGTGGTCAGGAAGGCCAACCATACCTTGTTGTGCATCCACAGATGCATCTCAAGCAGGTCCAAGGAGGTGATCCGCCCCCTCTACGTGACACTGGTCAGGCTGCAGCTGGAGTACTGCGTCCAGTTCTGGGCGCCGCACTTCAGGAGGGATGTGGACAGCATTGAGAGGGTCCAAAGGAGGGCCACCCGCATGATCAGGGGTCAGCAGGTCAGGCCCTACGAGGAAAGGCTGAGGGACCTGAACCTGTTCAGCCTCCAAAAGAGAAGGCTGAGAGGGGATCTAGTGGCAGTCTACAAACTAGTCAAGGGG
>NW_005842869.1:211545-214613 GCF_000455745.1 Alligator sinensis
TAGCGGAGGGTAGTTTCAGGCTAGACATTAGGAGGCACTATTTCACTGTCAGGGTGGCTAGGATCTGGAACCAACTTCCAAAAGAAGTGGTGCTGGCTCCTACCCTGGGGGTCTTTAAAAGGAGGCTGGATGAACATCTGGCCGGGGTCATTTGACCCCAGTACTCTTTCCTGCCACAGCAGGGGGTCAGACTAGATGATCTCCTCAGGTCCCTTCCGACCCTACCAACTATGAAACTATGAAACTATGCTGTCTGCCACTCGAGGCCCCAACTGGTCACAGGAGGAGACTGGCAACCTCATGGAACTGTGGGGCGAGGTTCAGGTGCAGCGACAGTTTGCACAGGGCAGGCACTCCAACGACCATGTCTATAAGGAGCTGTCAGGCTAGATGCAGGAGCATGGGCATGACCAGTCAGCATGGCAGTGCCACTTAAAAGTCAAGGCTTTGTGGGCACAGTGAGTCACCATCACTGACCACAATTGTTGGTCAGGGAGTGCTTGCAAGTCATAGTTTCATAGTTTCATAGTTTCAGGGTCGGAAGGGACCTAATAGATCTTCTAGCCCGACCCCCCGCCAGGGCGGGAGAACAACCCAAAAAAACACAAACAAAACCACTCACCCTAAAAACAAAAACGGGACTCAAATGAGTCCAGCCAGGTAAGTATCCATGCCCTTTATGTGGCAACTGGCAGCAATCCTTGTGCCCCTGGACCCAGGCCACAGCCGTGCTGTGTCCAGCAGCACAGGTGGCCTGTCCGAGCCCCCACCTCAACCTGGCACCCAGGGTGACATGTCATGGGGGAGGGCCACTCGGGCCTACAGCAGCCCATCCTGCTGAGATCCCCAGATGCAGCCTCCATCAGCAGCTCAGGGAGCCTGGGCCAGCACCTGCTGTGACAGCTCCACAGCCCCAGCCCCAGCTGCAAGATGCAGACAGCCATGTCATCGCCAGCCACCAGCAGTGCCAGTGGGCCCCCAGCCTGGCACCTACATGCCACACCCCACCGTCAGAGGACACCATCCAGAGCAGCACACTGTCACCACCACCTGAGATAGAGTGGAGCCACCTGCCACGCCATCTCCGGCCACATGGTAAGGGATGGGGTCCCTGCCCCAGAGCATGCAAGGATGCAGAATATAGTGCAAAACTTTACTGATCAGCCTGTGCACCTGCAGCTAGGACATGTAGCGTAGACACAGGTACCCCTTCAACCAGCAGTGGAGGTTGCAGAGCAGCCCAGGCTTGCCCCCTGCACCATCAAAGCTTAGGCTCCTGTGCCAGATCTGCAGGTGCACCCGGGGCATCATGGTAATCAGCAGCAGTAGAATGTAGTGGGTCGGGAACCCCTTGGTCCACACAAACAGCTCCTCATGCAGTGCCCATGACATGCACAGCAGGGGCACACTTGGGGCACAGTGCTGGTGTGGGGGGGAGGGGGGCTGGACCCAGGGTGCCTCCCTGGAGAGGCCCAGCAACCCAGCACCCAGTGGCCCACCTGCCTCTGGGGAGCAAGCCCATGCATGCCTGACCCCTGATCTGCAGCCAGGCAGTGCATGGCCCCTGGTACAAAGCATCTTAACTCGGAAATATTGCAATCTCTCACAAAGCTTTTTTTCTCATGGCTCTACAGGTCCTGCAGCTGCACACTGCAGAGGGGCCACAGTTGGCATCTGGGATGCTGGATCAGGGTCACCGCCACCCACAGGTGGGGCCCTGCAGATGTGCCAGCTCTGTTAGAGGCAGACCCAGAACTGCACCATCCTCCTGAACCAACTGGTGACATCATCAAAGGATGAGCTGGCGGATGCATGGGCCTGGTGGGCGGAGGACTTGGCACATGAGGATGTGTGGGATCAGCTCAAGGAAGCGCAGGGCTGTAGAGATAAAGAGTTTCAGGTGCAGCTCCTGACCATGGAGCACAAGTGGGTGGAGGCTCTATGGAAATACAGAGACGTGCAGGCCATGGATGATGACCGCTGGGGGCTGGACCATTCTGGCCCTGGCTGTCTCCTTCATGCTGCCCACTGCCCAGCCCCCAACCCTAGCCCCACCTGCCACCCAAAAGCAGGCCCCCACATGGGCCTGGATGGAGGTCCAGCACTGCATCCACCCGGCAGGAGTCCTTGCCTCGGGAGAACAACCCAAAAAAACACAAACAAAACCACTCACCCTAAAAACAAAAACGGGACTCAAATGAGTCCAGCCAGGTAAGTATCCATGCCCTTTATGTGGCAACTGGCAGCAATCCTTGTGCCCCTGGACCCAGGCCACAGCCGTGCTGTGTCCAGCAGCACAGGTGGCCTGTCCGAGCCCCCACCTCAACCTGGCACCCAGGGTGACATGTCATGGGGGAGGGCCACTCGGGCCTACAGCAGCCCATCCTGCTGAGATCCCCAGATGCAGCCTCCATCAGCAGCTCAGGGAGCCTGGGCCAGCACCTGCTGTGACAGCTCCACAGCCCCAGCCCCAGCTGCAAGATGCAGACAGCCATGTCATCGCCAGCCACCAGCAGTGCCAGTGGGCCCCCAGCCTGGCACCTACATGCCACACCCCACCGTCAGAGGACACCATCCAGAGCAGCACACTGTCACCACCACCTGAGATAGAGTGGAGCCACCTGCCACGCCATCTCCGGCCACATGGTAAGGGATGGGGTCCCTGCCCCAGAGCATGCAAGGATGCAGAATATAGTGCAAAACTTTACTGATCAGCCTGTGCACCTGCAGCTAGGACATGTAGCGTAGACACAGGTACCCCTTCAACCAGCAGTGGAGGTTGCAGAGCAGCCCAGGCTTGCCCCCTGCACCATCAAAGCTTAGGCTCCTGTGCCAGATCTGCAGGTGCACCCGGGGCATCATGGTAATCAGCAGCAGTAGAATGTAGTGGGTCGGGAACCCCTTGGTCCACACAAACAGCTCCTCATGCAGTGCCCATGACATGCACAGCAGGGGCACACTTGGGGCACAGTGCTGGTGTGGGGGGGAGGGGGGCTGGACCCAGGGTGCCTCCCTGGAGAGGCCCAGCAACCCAGCACCCAGTGGCCCACCTGCCTCTGGGGAGCAAG
>NW_005842869.1:214896-220611 GCF_000455745.1 Alligator sinensis
TGGGGGGCTTGGCCAGTGGCCACCTGGGCCTGTCCCTCCCTGACTGACTGACTGACTGACTGACTTAGCATGGTCCCTGGGCACCCATGCATGCCTGACCCCTGATCTGCAGCCAGGCAGTGCATGGCCCCTGGTACAAAGCATCTTAACTCGGAAATATTGCAATCTCTCACAAAGCTTTTTTTCTCATGGCTCTACAGGTCCTGCAGCTGCACACTGCAGAGGGGCCACAGTTGGCATCTGGGATGCTGGATCAGGGTCACCGCCACCCACAGGTGGGGCCCTGCAGATGTGCCAGCTCTGTTAGAGGCAGACCCAGAACTGCACCATCCTCCTGAACCAACTGGTGACATCATCAAAGGATGAGCTGGCGGATGCATGGGCCTGGTGGGCGGAGGACTTGGCACATGAGGATGTGTGGGATCAGCTCAAGGAAGCGCAGGGCTGTAGAGATAAAGAGTTTCAGGTGCAGCTCCTGACCATGGAGCACAAGTGGGTGGAGGCTCTATGGAAATACAGAGACGTGCAGGCCATGGATGATGACCGCTGGGGGCTGGACCATTCTGGCCCTGGCTGTCTCCTTCATGCTGCCCACTGCCCAGCCCCCAACCCTAGCCCCACCTGCCACTTGGCATCCACATGCCACCCAGCAGCAGGCCCCCCCATGGTCCTGCATTGCCTCCAGCTGGCAGGAGCCCCTGCCCTGGCCCCCACCCCAGGTCTCTAGGCTCCCAGCCCGCCCCCCATCCTTCCCCACCAGCTTGGGCCCAGGCTCACCTCTTGCCCTGGCTCCATGCAGCTGCAGAGCCAGAGTTGCCTGTAGCAAGGCCAGGACTGTATGCCCTGCTGAGCCCAGACACCAGCTCTTGGAGGAGGAGCCGCCCACAACAGGGGACCACCGACCGTCTTCACCCCTGAGCGAGCCCATGCCAGCTGGGCTCACCATTGCATATGTACCCACCAGTGAACAGCCAGAGGCCAGGGTGCTGGCCACCTGTCCCTGGGCTCTGCCTCCTTGGCCCCGCAGCCCCTGACCCTAGGACAGTACACAAAGCACTGTGTAAATAGGTTGCACAGGGAAGAGGGTTATTGTTGGTGGCTGGGGGGGGGGGGGGGTGGGCTCTGGGGGGAGGGGGGGCAAGAGAGGGAGGGGGGCTTTGTTTGATGTGAGGGAAAAAAAACCTTGATATTGTGACATCTATAGTGTGGTGCTGGATTGGGGGGTGGGGGTGCCCATGGGTGGTGGTCCAGGCAAGGTACAGCTGGAAGTGCAAGAGGAGGAGGTGGTCATCCAGCGCTCCTCATACCTGATGCCCTGACCCCAGGTGGTGGGTGTGCAACTCAGCTTGGGCCTCAGCTGGAGTGGGCTGCCACTGTTGCTGCCACACAGGTGGTATTCCCTTTGCCAGGTAGACTCCGCTCACCACACATCCTCTGCCCAGGCCTTGCAGAACAGCTCTCCACAGGCCTCGTAGATGTTATGCAGCATGCAGGCTGCAACAATGACATGAGGGAGGCTGTCCTCGGTGAACTTGAGGAGAGTGCTAAGGGTGTACCCCAGGGTACAAGTCCGGCCCAGGCAATGGTTGATGTGGGCCTGACAGGGGTCCACCTGGCCAGTGTAGGGTCACATTATCCAGGACAGAAGCAGGTAGGCAGAGAACCCAATGAGGAGGGGTGGGACCACCACAGCACCCAGGTCCAGATCTGGCCCCCCTGCCATGAAGCGGCTGCTCTGCACCAGGCTTGGCAGGGCAGAGTTACGGAACATGTGGACATTGTGGGCACTGCCTGCCTAGATGGCACTCACATATGCAAAGGCACCACAGTGGTCCACAATGGCCTGCAGAACCACAGAGTGAACCTCCAGCTGGGTGGTGTCCAGGCAGCAGCTGCGTGGCAGCAATGGCCCTGGGACAGCGCACTGCAAGTGGGCAGGTGGTCGCTAC
Organism: Alligator sinensis; assembly: GCF_000455745.1. Taxonomy (NCBI): domain Eukaryota; kingdom Metazoa; phylum Chordata; order Crocodylia; family Alligatoridae; genus Alligator; species Alligator sinensis. Next base: position 216,846 of record NW_005842869.1, read on the forward strand.
ACATGGGGGAGCTGAACCAAATGACCATAGGTCCAGCAGGGCCAGCACGGTGGCAAGCAGGAGCCCATGGCACTCGCCGTCAATGGCAGGGACAGGGGCTGGACCAGCCATAGCACAGGAAGGCAGAAGTGGTGAGGAGAGCTGCTGTGTGCTGCCTCTGCACTGTGCACACTGCTCCTGGCCAGGGATCAGAGATCAGGGCTACCTTTTTAAGAGGTCTGATGGCTGCTGGCAGCTGCATTCAGGACCTGGAGCTCCCCTGAGTGGCAGCAGGAGCCCATTGTAGGGTTGCAAGAAGTGGTACCAGTTTGGTGCTAAGAGCAGCAAATCAGCAGCCAAATCCATACATGTGTTGATGCCTGCCTGGGAGCATTTACTCACAAGTAGTTTACTTGCAAGTAAACTAATCTTGGATCAAGTGCATGTGTAGGTTCTTGAACTGTCACCCAAAGTACCTTCCACCCTCACATTCTCAACCAATTCCTCCCTGTTTATGAACAGCAAGTCAAGAAAAGCTTCTTCCCTAGTTGGCCTATCTACTGTCCATGTCAAAAAGTTATCCCCAGCACAGTCCAAGACTTTGCTTGACTTCTTGTGCACAACTGTATTTTGAGCAACTCTAAAAATTTTCTGAAAGAAGGAGATCTAAGAGGACTATTGAAGGAGGCTTCCTCATCAGTTTAAACTGCCAACAGTACAAGTAGGCCCCAAATTGCACAATACAGTACTTAGCGGTCATTGGATAACAACATAAATATTCCTCTTCTGATCCCACATATCTATGCCTCTATTGATAAGTCACAGATCATTTGTCAAATCAGCAAGAGGGATACAAATAGGAACAAGGATACAGGTGAGAGATACTTTCCTAGTGCTCAGAAGAAAAGGAAAAAAGAATACATCTCCTCTAATGGTAGGGATATCCTAACAAGAGTCCAAAAGAGATCTTGGGCCTCTCTAACCAGCAGAGCTGATTAATACCATAACCGTACTGGTAGCTGGTATTGTGCAATAACCCTTGCAGCTGAAGTAATGATGACATAAACTGTGAAGTCACTATAACATCTATTAGTTTTGAAAATAACTTCAATGCCAAGAAAGTTGGCGGCAAAAGCATCTGTACTGAAATAGTTAGCTCCAGAATCAAGTGTGTCAGTGCCATTGGTGTCATACACCCTGATTTCAGTACTGAGAGGTCAGATAAAATGAAAACCATTGCCTGATATGCCTGGAGACCTAGTTTTATCAGTTTGTCAGAAGCCTTCATTCAGATTGGAACTCCCCATTGACTTAATAGTCTGAAGAGACCTGTTTCCTCTTTTGAAGCTGTAGGGGTAGCAACCTGGGAAACACTATTAAAACAAAGGGCTCTTTTCTACCCCTTTCAGACAACTGGATAAAGGGTGAGTGAGCTGCTTTGCTTGTAGATGAAGGTTTCTTTGAAGTATGAGCCTGGCAGCTCAGAGAGCTCACAAAAACACTGATAGAGGAAGACTCATTAGTCCTCATTGGCCGTTTTATTTGGGGTCTGAGAACACTCTTACTGAACACTCCAGGAGAAAAAGTTTTAAATGAGCCTTTTTAATCATATATATCTTCTTGGATATGGAGTGGATCACTGAGCATCTCTGAGGGATATGACACTTGTGAGTGCCCATCATTCACCCCTGGAGAGGCAAGTTGAATTCCATAGATTTTACTACAGCCAATGTCCTGGAGAAATTCCTAACATTAATAAAAGTATATGTATATATATGCAGTCAAAGAACAAAAGAAAAAAAGTGAAGAAACCCTAATTGACTATGCTAATTATACATGTGGTGGATTTACCTGCTTGAGCCCCCCACCATGTTCCGGACTGAGAATTCTTAATTCCAATTGGTGGAGTCCATCCATCAATTGGGGAAGAGTTGGGAGGAGCTGGCACCACCCCTTGGGATAGGGTGAGGAGTGCCCAGACCTAATTAGGACCTGCAAACTGCAGATCCACTGAACTTCAGGGGATGAAGCCCCCTGAGGGAATAAAAGGAGTGGTGTGACATGAGGCAGATGCGGCGAGGGACAGCGAAGAGAGAGGAACTCCGGAGAAAACCATCATCGGGACCCTGCCTGAGCCTCGGTGGTACACAGATCAGCACATGGTGCTCAGGCTCTGGAAGCCACTCGAAGTGGCTTGAGCCTGTGAACCCGGCAAGCAGCCAGGTGGGGCAGTGCATGGATTGGCGCATGGATAGCCGGCCCTGGGAGCAGGTCGAGGCTGCTTGGGCCCCACACGGTGTGCAGGTTAGCGCACAGAGAGTCAACCTCGAGAGCAGCTCAAGGCTGCTCAAGTTAGCCCTGGCTCTACGCCAAGTAGCTGGAGTGTCGCAGTGTGGCTCAGCATTAAAGTAAAAGAGCCCCAGTGCCCAAAGCAGGGCCCAGGAAGGGGAAACCCCCTCAGTGTGAGGCTGGGGAACCAAAGCCAGTGAGGGCTCGACTCCCATAGGAGCTCTCTGGGTGCACAGGGCCTGAAGGGAAGGGCCCCAGCTCAAAGCTGATGGCTCCAGGAGGCCTGAGATAGTGCAGGAGACCCAGAGGCCAGATCACTGACCCCCCGTGGAAGGACCGTGAGTTACTGAGAACTCGGGTCCCACAAGGGAGGTACTCCCGGGCAAGGGACCTTGAGAGGAGTTGGTGGGGGGAAGGCCCCATACCCCCCCTCTCTGTTCCCCAGGGTAGGAGGGGAGGTTACCCCAAATACACACTGGAGAGGTTCCTGTGGAACACCCAAGGGTGCATAGGAGGAGAAGACCCTAGCCCACTTGAGGGACCAAGCTGGTTGGAATCCAGATAAAGTGCGCCTAATATCTGGTACAGTTACTCTTCATATTTTGTATCTATCGCTATTGTTGGTTTGGTTATAGTCATGAATGTGTTATATACAGTTGGGTGTGTTAATTCTATATAATGGGCTCTGTCAGGGTGTCTTTATTGGTTAATCCACTTGTGGTATAGACGTGCCAAGTTGACTGTCCCGGGATCTACTCCTCTTCTGGGCCTGGGGCATGGGTACTTACCTGAATGTCCTCCTTGGGGAAGACTTCCTCGTTCTAATTTACCTTTATATGTATATTTTTATCTATTTCTGTACCTGTATCCATTTTAAGGAGTGTTATATATAAATGTTTACAATTCAATACATTGTATATAGTCAAGAATTTTGGCCTGGGCTAACTCTATAGAAGAAAGAGGGGTTTGCCCTAAATTCCGGCATCCCTCTCACAACAGCACCTGCTACTGCCTACCCATCTCATCTGACTGAAGATAGGGCACACCCTTGGGTGTACCTGGGTTACATATGGTTATAGTGATGTGTCTAATTAGACGTGTGTGTGTGTGTGTGTGTGTGTGTGTGTGTGTGTGTGTATAGAGTTAGGCACACCAGTATAACTGTATAATGTTATCAATATGTAGCAACCTTTAAAAAATGGACCTACCTGAACAGAATGGGAAGGGCTGCCTGGCAGAGAGACAGAGTTTGTGCCAGAGGGGACACTGTAGGCTCTGAGGGCAAGTGAAGATGTTTTGAAAGCAGCCCTGTTGGAAGTGGGAGGGGTGATGTAACCCCAGCAAAGTTTTGAAATAGAGCCCTTAGCAAAAGCCTGGGAAGGGCTCTGAGCTGGGATTGGCCGAGAGGCTTGGATAAAAGGGGGAGCAGTTTTTCCTGCGGGGGGAACAAGAGAGAGAGGGGCTGAGGGACAGGCTGGAGACCGGATTCAGAGTCTCA